>NC_053028.1:311263155-311370726 GCF_003073215.2 Triticum urartu | reverse complement strand
CCTCGAAATCACTACTATCTTTGCTATGCTAGTTTGCTCGCTCTTGCTATGCCAATGCTACGATGCCTACCTTTTGCTTGTCAGCCTCCCAATTGCCATGTTGAACCTCTAACCCACCATGTCCTAGCAAACCGTTGATTGGCTATGTTACCGCTTTGCTCAGCCCCTCTTATAGCGTTGCTAGTTGCAGGTGAAGTTTGGAGGCCATTCCTTGTTGGAACATTTATTTACTTGTTGGGATATCATTATATTGCCATGTTATCTTAATGCATCTATATACTTGGTAAAGGGTGGAAGGCTCGGCCTCTCGCCTAGTGTTTTGTTCCACTCTTGCCGCCCTAGTTTCCGTCATATCGGTGTTATGTTCCCGGATTTTGCGTTCCTTACGCGGTTGGGTTATAATGGGAACCCCTTGATATTTTGCCTTGATTAAAGCTTTTCCAGCAATGCCCAACATTGGTTTTACCATTTGCCACCTAGCCTTTTCTTTCCCTTGGGTTCTGCAAACTCAAGGGTCATCTTATTTTAAACCCCCCGGGCCAGTGCTCCTCTGAGTGTTGGTCCAAACTAGAGCACCGTGCGGGGCCGTCCCTCGGCAACTTGGGTTACGTTGGCTCCCGTACGCTTAGCTTATCCGGTGTGCCCTGAGAACGAGATATGTGCAGCTCCTATCGGGATTTGTCAGCACAGCGGGTGGTGTTGCTGGTCTTGTTTTAACCTGTCGAAGTGTCTTGAGTTACCGAGATACCGAGTCTGATCGGAACGTCTTGGGAGGAGGTCTATTCCTTCGTTGACCGTGAGAGCTTGTCATGGGCTAAGTTGGGACCCCCCTGCAGGGATTGAACTTTTGAAAGCCGTGCCCGCGGTTATGGGCAGATGGGAATTTGTTAATGTCCGGTTGTAGATAACTGAACCTTAATTAATTTAAAATGAACCAACTGTGTGTGTTACCGTGATGGCCTCTTCTCGGCGGAGTCCGGGAAGTGGACACGGAGTTGGAGTTATGCTTGCGCAGGTTGTTCCTCTAGTTTCTCGCTCGCGCCTTGCCTCCTCTTTCCGCTCTCTTTTGCGGATGAGTTAGCCACCACATATGCTAGTCGCTTGCTGCAGTTCCACATACTTGCCTTATCCTTCCTATAAGCTTAAATAGTTTTGATCGCGAGGGTGCGAGATTGCTGAGTCCCTGTGGCTCACAGATACTATAATTCCAGATGCAGGTCTAGGTGATTCCGCTCCAGGTGACGAGTACGAGCTCAAGTGGGAGTTCGACGAGGACTCTCAGGGCTATTATGTTTATTTTCCCGACGATCAGTAGTGGTGCCTAGTTGGGGTTATCGATTCAGGGCCTTGTCGCATGTTGGGGGTCTTTTCTATTTTGGCACCGTAGTCGGGCCATGAGTGATTTGTATGATGGATGTTATTTATGTACTTTGATGTGACGTGGCGAGTGTAAGCCGACTATGTTCCTCCCCTTTATATTATTTATGTACATGGGATGTGTAATGACTTCCCGACTTGCGACATTGCTTTCAATGCGGTTATGCCTCTAAGTCGTGCCCCGACACGTGGGAGATATAGCCGCATCGAGGGCGTTACAGCTAGCTTCTAGGGTTTAGCCTCCTTGATCTCGTGGTAGATCTACTCTTGTACTACCCATATCATCAATATTAATCAAGCAGGAGTAGGGTATTACCTCCATCGAGAGGGCCCGAACCTGGGTAAAACATCGTGTTCCCTTCCTCCTGTTACCATCCGGCCTAGACGCACAGTTCAGGACCCACTACCCGAGATCCGACGGCTTTGACACCGACATTGGTGTTTTCATTGAGAGTTCCTCTGTGTCGTCGCCTTTAGGCCCGATGGCTCCTTTGATCATCAACAACGATGTTGTCCAGGGTGAGACTTTGCTCCCCGGACAGATCTTCGTCCTCGGCGGCTTCGCTCTGCGGGCCAATTCGCTCGGCCACCTGGAGCAGATCGAAAGCTACGCCCCTGGCCATCAGGTCAGGTTTGGAAGCCTAAACTACACGGCTGACATCCACGGGGACTTGATCTTCGACGGATTCGAGCCACAGCCAAGCGCGCCGCACTGTCTCGATGGGCATGATATAGCTCTGCCGCCGAACAGCACCTTGGAGGCCGCATATGCATCGGTTTCGACCATTGATTCGGAGCCTACTGCGTCGATCGAGGATCAGTGGTTGGACGCTGCCTCAGGGGCTGCGATCTCAGAAGCGATCGAGCCGAACGCTAGCCCCGCACTCTGCACGACCCGTGACTCCGAGGATCTGGACTCCTCCCCGGACTCCGAACCCCCCGCGCCCCTGCCAATCGAATCTGATTGGGTGCCGATAATGGAGTTCACCACCGCAGACATCTTTCAGCGTTCGCCTTTTGGCGACATCCTGAATTCTCTCAAGTCTCTCTCTTTATCAGGAGAGCCCTGGCCGGACTACGGTCAGCGAGGGTGGGATACGGGCGATGAGGAAATTCAAAGCCCACCCACCACCCACTTTGTAGCCACTGTCGACGACCTAACCGACATGCTTGACTTCAGCTCCGAAGACATCGACGGCATGGACGACGATGTAGGAGACGAACAGGAACCAGCACCTGTAGGGCGCTGGAAGGCCACCTCGTCATATGACATATATATGGTGGATACTCCAAAAGATGGAGATGGCGATGGAATAGTGGGGGATGACGCCCCCAAGAAACAGCCAAAGCGTCGGCGTCAGCGGCGCCGCTCTAAATCCCGCCAAAGCAAAAACGGTGATTCCGGCACGGGAGATAATACTACCCGGGATAGCGCCGAAGAACACCCACCTCAGCAAGATTCGGTACAGGAAGATGGAGAAGCCAGCCCCCATGAGAGAGCGGCAAACCGAGAGGTCGAGGATGATAACTATACGCCTCCCTCCGAAGACGAGGCAAGCCTCGATGACGACGAATTCGTCATACCATCAGACCCCGCCGAACAATAAACGCAGGCTTTTAGCCACGGCAAGCAGCCTCAAGAAAAAGCAGCAACAGCTTAGAGCTGCCCAAGATTTGCTAGCTGACAGATGGACTGAAGTCCTTGCGGCCGAAGAGTATGAACTCGAACGCCCCTCCAAGAGTTACCCGAAGCGCAGGCCGCTACCCCGATCAGAGGAGGAAGCACGTACATCACCAGCGCATGACATGGCAGACCGGCCACCTAGCGGCCGCAACAGAGAGGCCTCTCGGCCCTCCACCCAAGCCATGCCCCGACACCGCTCAACTAAGGCACGGGAAAATGCGCCCGACCTGCGAGACATACTGGAGGATAAGGCAAGACAAAGAAGATCGATCTACGGATCGCGCAGGCGCCCTACGGCATGTGACAATGATCTTCACTCCGGATACAACAAATCCGGCCGGGCCGAACACAACAGACATAGCTCTTCCGAGCTGCGTCGTGATATAGCCCAGTACAGAGGCACCGCACACCCGCCATGCTTCACGAATGAAGTAATGGATCATAAAATCCCAGAGGGTTTCAAACCCGTAAACATCGAATCATACGATGGCACAACAGACCCGGCGGTATGGATCGAGGATTATCTCCTTCACATCCACATGGCACGCGGCGATGATCTACACGCCATCAAATACCTCCTGCTCAAACTTAAAGGACCGGCCCGGCATTGGCTTAACAACTTGCCAGCAGACTCAATCGGTTCTTGGGAGGACCTGGAAGCCGCATTCCTCGACAACTTCCAGGGCACTTACGTGCAACCGCCGGATGCCGACGACTTAAGCCACATAATTCAGCAGCCAGGGGAATCGGCCAGACAATTCTGGACACGGTTCCTAACAAAGAAAAACTAGATAGTTGACTGTCCGGACGCAGAGGCCCTAGCAGCCTTCAAGCATAACATCCGCGACGAGTGGCTTGCCCGGCACCTGGGACAGGAAAATCCGAAATCCATGGCAGCCCTCACGACACTCATGACCCGCTTTTGCGCAGGAGAAGACAGCTGGCTAGCTCGCAGTAACAACTTATCAAAGAACCCTGGTAATTCGGATACCAAGGACAAAAGTGGCAGGACACGTCGGAATAAGCAAAAACGCCGCGTTAACAGCGACAGCAATGAAGACACGGCAGTCAATGCTGGATTCAAAGGCTATAAATCCGGTCAGCGGAAAAAGCCATTCAAAAAGAATACTCAGGGCCCGTCCAGTTTGGACCGAATACTCGATCGCTTGTGCCAGATACATGGCACCCCCGAAAAGCCACCCAATCACACTAACAGGGATTGTTGGGTGTTCAAGTAGGCAGGCAAGTTAAGGGCCGAAAACAGAGACAAGGGGCTGCACAGCGACGACGAGGAGCCCAAGCCGCCGAACAACAATGGACAGAAGGGCTTTACCCCACAAGTGCGGACGGTGAATATGATATACGCAACCCACATTCCCAAGCGGGAGCGGAAGCATGCGCTACGGGATGTATACGCGATAGAGCCAGTCGCCAAAAAGTTCAACCCATGGTCCTCCTGCCCGATCACTTTTGATCGAAGGGACCATCCCACTGGCATCCGTCATGGCGGCTTCGCCGCATTGGTTCTCGACCCAATCATCGACGGATTTCATCTCACAAGAGTCCTCATGGACGACGGCAGTAGCCTGAACCTGCTTTATCAGGATACAGTGCGGAAAATGGGCATAGATCCCTCAAGGATTAAGCCCACAAGAACGACATTTAAAGGCGTTATACCAGGTGTAGAAGCCAACTGTACAGGCTCAGTAACACTTGACGTGGTCTTCGGATCCCCGGACAATTTCCGAAGCGAAGAGTTAATCTTCGATATAGTCCCGTTTCGCAGTGGCTATCACTCCCTGCTCGGACAAATTGCATTCGCAAAGTTCAATGCGGTGCCGCACTATGCATATCTCAAGCTCAAGATGCCAGGCCCTCGAGGAATAATTACGGTCAACGGAAACACCGAACGCTCCCTCCGTACGGAGGAGCATACGGCGGCTCTCGCAGCGGAGGTACAAAGTAGCCTTCTCAGGCAATTCTCCAGTCCGGCCATTAAAAAGCCAGACACTGCCAAGCGCGCCCGGAGTAACCCACAGCAGGACCGCCTGGCACACTCTGAGCAAGCGTAGCAATGCGGCCCCAACCCCAGCTTTCGCGACATAGCGAAACCAGTACCTCGCGTACATAACTACGCCCTGGAAATACCATGGGCACAGGGGAAGGGGCACAATAACGGCACGCCCAAAATACGGCTTAAAACGTACTAGGGGCTGCCGGATTCTTTTTTTAATTTTTTTTCTTACTTTCAGGACTCCATACTTCGGACGACCTGTTCGGCAATTCGACTGCCGCACAAACGATGCAAGATCCAGGGAGGCAGACAAGCCATGCCGCATTATGGAACTCCTAGGTGGTCTCTGTTACGAGCGGTATACATGTTTTAAATACAATTCCGCGGCCTGCCCCTGGTCAGGACATACTGAATAGTCCAATATCTTTTGCTTACTGCACTATTTGTATCGTTCGGCTTTGATAAATAGCCTCTCTATAAACAATGCATAGCTTTTGTCTATTTTCTGCATTACTCTCTTTTATATATGTTCATTAATGACATGATTGCACCCGTACACTGTGGTATGGCAAGTACGCCAGGGGCTTCAGTACCCTTTAATATGGTGTGAGAAGTCCGTACACTTTCACAAGTGCGGCACCCCGAACTTATAGCACTATATGCATCGGCTCCGAATCATGATTTGGGTCAATAGTTGGGTTTGCCCGGCTCCTATGTTTTGGTGCCTTACGTTCCGCTATATCGGCTAAGGTAGCACTAGGAGAACCACTGCGATTGTGCCCCGGTTGAGCTGGGTTAAGCACCTCAGTGGAGAAAGCTAAAACTGACTATCATGATGAGGCGAGAGAATGGTCGCTGTTCGAGAGGTTTTTCGAGTCCCTAAAGACTTATGCCGCTTCGAGCGAGGAGCCGGATTTGTCCGGCCAAGGCGTGGATAGCGCCCCGAACTCGGTCTTCCGAACTAGGGGCTTCGCCGAAATTTAAAATTATAAAGTTCTATGGCTAAGTGAGAGTGTTCAAGCATTATAGTCCGATTGCCTGGTTCGTTGTGCTGAGCGCCTCCCTCGAAGGACCCAACTATGGGAAAAAGAGTGCTCAGGTTTATCCCGAACACCCCAGCACTAGTGGCATGGGGGCAGAAGCCGACGACTGGCCATCTCTCAATTTTTTGATAAACGGCCGCACAGAAAATAATATTTTAAATTCAACAAGCATTGCTTAAGCGCCTATGAACAAGTTTTCAGCGCACAGGATAAAAACGAGCGAGTTTATTCAAAAATTACATCCTTGGTACATTCATCCGCCACAAGGCGGGCACCCGCAAGAACATCCTTGTAATAGTTCTCGGGCTTGCGATGCTCCTTCCCCGGCGGCGGCCCGTCCTTCACAAGCTTCTCACCGTCCAGCTTACCCCAGTGCACCTTTGCACGGGCAAGGGCCCGACGGGCACCTTCGATGCAGACGGAGCGCTTGATGACCTCGAGCCTTGGACAGGCCTCCACCAGCCGCCGCACCAGCCCGAAGTAGCTCCCAGGCAAGGCCTCTCCGGGCCACAGCCGAACTACGAAGCCCTTCATGGCCAGTTCGGCCACCTTGTGGAGCTCGACCAGCTGTTTCAGCTGGTCGCTCAAGGGCACAGGGTGTCCGGCCTCAGCATACTGAGACCAGAACACCTTCTCCGTCGAGCTGCCCTCTTCAGCTCGATAGAATGCGGCGGCGTCGGATACGCTGCGGGGAAGATCTGTGAATGCCCCTGGAGAACTCCGGATTCGGGTAAGTAACAAGTAGTTTACTTTTATATTTCTGCTATGCATAAAGAATGCCTTACCCGCTGCTATCTTCTTCATCTCCTCCAACTCTTGGAGGGCCTTTTGGGCTTCAGCCTTGGCAGACTTGGCAGTCTCAAGGGCCGCCGCGAGCTCGGACGCTTGGGCCTTTGACTCAAGCTCCAAACTCTCATGTTTTTTCATGAGAGCCTGAAGCTCTTGCTGCACCTCGCCGACCTGAGCCCCAAGTTTCTCTCGCTCGGTGCGCTCCGCGGCCGTTTTCTTTTTGGCCTCGGACAGCGCCTGCTTGAGGGTCGCCACCTCAGTCATGGCCCCTATAATAAGCAGTGCAATCCTGTTATTTTTTGCAATCAAGCCTCTCTATAGGCACTTTTTCTGTAAGGTATTTCCTACCTTATTTTTCCTAGAGCTGCCGCTTGGCAAGGCCGAGCTCTTGCTTGGTCCGCTTGAGGTCCTGTTTCAGGACACCCACCTCCGCAGTCAGTGCGGCGGCGGATAGTAGCGAAGCCTGCATACGCATATTGACTCTTTTTGTTAGACTCCTGCGAAATTTAATAGATCCTCTATTCGGCTTTTCTTTCCGAACGCCAAACAGAGCATCAGGGGCTACTGTCTATGCGGTTATATTTTTACATATTTTTACTTACCTCAAAGCCTATTAGGAGGCTAGCGCAAGCTTCACTCAGTCCTCTCTTGGCGACTGAACCTTCTGGATCACCGTACTCATAATAGTACGGTGCTCCTCGTTGATGGAGGCACCGTCAAGCACCTCGAGCAGATTGTCCGGCACCTCCGGTTGGACGGAGGCTGCCGGCTCAGAAGGCTTGCTCCTCTTGGAAGGAGTTCGCCTACCGCGGTCCGGAACTGTTGAAGATTCTGGCACGGTGTCCGGCACAAAGCCGGACTTGGAGCCCTGGGGGGGTCTTGTCCCCTTTACTCCTAGGGTCCGGGAGGTCGCCTTGCGGCTCCTCCAGGACCACCTCCTCCTGCCCCGGAGCTCGTTGCGACGCCACTTCGGCGTCGTCCGCAGCGCGGGGGGAGACAGCGGGCAGAACTGAGTTCACGTCTGATGAATCCAGGGAGCCGCTCAACGACTAGTTGAGTTCGGCCCGGGGCGGGCTGCATAATTACGTTCAACATTAGGGAAAGCTGTGCAACAAAGGAACATCATGAGTTATTCTGATATCCGAACTTACGATTTCGCCGGACGCTTGGCCCTGTTTGGCCATTCCTCTTTGCCCTCTTCAGCGTTGGGGGCATAGTCTGGCGGAGGGGTCTTCCTTTTACTAGACCCCTCGGCCTCCCCGTTGGGGCGGCCTTCCTCTTCTCTCCTCCCTCCGCTGGGGGGGGGAGAGTTTTCTTCTTCCTCCTCGCTTTCGCGGGAGGAGGGCGTCTCGGACTCGTCAGATGACGAGTCCGACGCCACCACATTACGGGCACTCTTTCGAGTCCCCGTGGCCTTCTTCTTCTTGGCCTTCTTCTCCAGCACCACATAAGGCGCCGGAACCAACAGCTTCACTAGGAGAGCAAGGGCTGGGTCTTCGGGCAAGGGAGCCGGACAGTTAATCGATCCGGACTTCGCCCGCCAAGCCTGTCAAAGGTAAGGGAGTTTAGATCCCGCATAGAGTCAAACTATGAAAAAACTTAACATCCTGTAAAAGGTGAAAATAGCTTACCTCGCTAGCGTGACGCTGCGAGCTGTATCCGCGGTCCTCAGAAGCGGATGTGGGAGCCTCGGCGCCTTTGGTTAGCACCTTCCAGACGTCTTCATACGTCGTGTCGAAGAGCCTATTAAGGGTTTGGTGCTGCGCCGGGTCGAATTCCCACAGATTAAAGTCCCGTTGTTGACACGGGAGGATCCGGCGGACGAGCATAACCTGGACTACATTGACAAGCTTGATCGGATTGCTCACCAGGGACTGGATGCATGTCTGCAGTCCGGTCACCTCTTTTTCGTCTCCCCATGACAGGCCCGTCTCTTTCCAGGACATAAGCCGCGTGGGGGTCCGGTCGGAACTCGGGGGTTGCGATCCATTTCGGATCACGCGGCTCGGTGATGTAAAACCACCACGATTTCCACCCCTTCAGGGTCTCCACGAAGGAGCCCTCGAGCCATAGGACGTTGGCCATCTTGCCCGCCATGGCGCCTCCGCACTCCGCCTGGCTGCCGCGCACCACCTTGGGCTTGATGTTGAAGGTCTTGAGCCAGAGGCCGAAATGGGGGTGGATGCGGAGGAAAGCCTCGCACACGATGATAAACGCCGAGATGTTGAGGACGAAGTTCGGGGCCAGATCGTGGAAATCCAGGCCATAGTAAAACATGAGCCCCCGAACAAATGGGTGGAGTGGAAAATCCAGTCCGCGAAGGAAATGGGGAAGGAATACTACCCTCTCATGGGGCCTTGGGGTGGGGAGAAGCTGCCCCTCCTCAGGAAGTTGGTGCGCGATGTCTTTGGACAAGTATCCGGCCTTCCTTAGCTTTTTGACATGGCCCTCCGTGACGGAGGAGACCATCTACTTGCCTCCCGCTCCGGACATTGCTGGAGAAGGTTGAGGTGGGAAGTGCGGGCTTGGGCGCTGGAGCTCGAGTGCGCAGGAGATGGATAGGCAAAGGAGGAAGAAGGCGTAGGTAAAAAGGTGGATCCTTATCCCCTTATATGGGCGGATGCGGTTGTGTGTCCCCACCAGCCTAGTAAAACTCACTTGCCTCCCAAGCGCCGTGATAAATGGCGCGGTTGGGTTACCCACGTCCGTATTAATGAGAATCCCGTAAAGGGGGTACACGATCTCTGCTTTGACAAGACGTGCCAAGGAAACCGCCTCGCAAAACATGCTGAGGTGGAAAAGTAAAAACGATTCAAGTAAAGGACTTGGCTGTAGTGTGATGACGCACTACGGAATACGTCAGCAGATTTGATTTGTGTTAATATTATTCTCTCTATGGCAATATGTGGAAGCTTATTTTGCAGAGCCGAACACTACTCTTGGTGTTTACAATCTTCTATGAAGGACTTGGAGGAGGAACCCGCCTTGCAATGCCGAAGACAATTTGCGCGCCAGACTCGTTGTCATTGAAGCCTGGTTCAGGGGCTACTGAGGGAGTCCTGGATTAGGGGGTGTTCGGGTAGCCGGACTATACCTTCAGCCGGACTCCTGGACTATGAAGATACAAGATTGAAGACTTCGTCCCGTGTCCGGATGGGACTTTCCTTGGCGTGGAAGGCAAGCTTGGCGATGCGGATATTCAAGATCTCCTACCATTGTAACCGACTCTGTGTAACCCTAACCCTATTCGGTGTCTATATAAACCGGAGGGTTGTAGTCCGTAGGCAATCAACTCCATATACAACAATCATACCATAGGCTAGCTTCTAGGGTTTAGCCTCCTTGATCTCGTGGTAGATCTACTCTTGTACTACCCATATCATCAATATTAATCAAGCAGGAGTAGGGTATTACCTCCATCGAGAGGGCCCGAACCTGGGTAAAACATCGTGTTCCCTGCCTCCTGTTACCATCCGGCCTAGACGCACAGTTCAGGACCCACTACCCGAGATCCGCCGGTTTTGACACCGACAGGCCCCCTGGTGGCCCTCCGGTGGCCATCTTCTGCTATATGGAGTCTTTCGATGGGAAAAAATCATAAGCCATCTTCTAGGATGAAACTCTGCCACCACAAGGTGTAACCAATCTAGGGGTCTGGCGGAGCTGTTCTGCCAGGGAAACTTCCCTCCCGGAGGGGGAAATCATCACCATCGTCATCACCAATGCTCCTCTCATCGGGAGAGGGCAATCTCCATCAACATCTTCCGCAGCACCATCTCATCTCAAAACCCTAGTTCATCTCTTGTATCCAATTCTTGTCTCCAAGTCCGGGATTGGTGCTAGTAGGTTGCTAGTAGTGTTAATTACTCCTTGTAGTTGATGCTAGTTGGTTCAATTGGTGGAAGATCATATGTTCAGATCCTATATGCATATTAATACCCCTCTGATTATGAACATGTTTATGCTTTGTGAGTAGTTACTTTTGTTCCTGAGGACATGGGAGAAGTCTTGCTATTAGTAGTCATGTGAATTTGGTATTCGTTCGATATTTTGATGAGATGTATGTTGTCTCTCCTCTAGTGGTGTTATGTGAACGTCGACTACATGACACTTCACCATTATTTGGGCCTAGAGGAAGGCATTGGGAAGTAATAAGTAGACGATGGGTTGATAGAGTGACAGAAGCTTAAACCCTAGTTTATGCGTTGCTTCGTAAGGGGCTGATTTGGATCCATATGTTCCATGCTATGGTTAGGTTTACATTAATACTTTTGTTGTAGTTGCGGATGCTTGCAATAGAGGTTAATCATAAGTGGGATGCTTGTCCAAGTAAGGGCAGTACCCAAGCACCGGTCCACCCACGTACCAAATTATCAAAGTACCAAACGCGAATCATATGAACATGATGAAAACTAGCTTGACGATATTCCCATGTGTCCTCGAGAGCGCTTTACATCATATAAGAGTTTATCCAGGCTTGTCCTTTGCTACAAAAAGGATTGGGCCACCATGCTGCACCTTATTTACTTTTGTTACTTGTTGCTCGTTACAAATTATCTTATCACAAAACTATCTGTTACCACTTATTTCAGTACTTGCAGAGAATACCTTGCTGGAAACCGCTTATCATTTCCTTCTGCTCCTCGTTGGGTTCGACACTCTTACTTATCGAAAGGACTACGATAGATCCCCTATACTTGTCGGTCATCAAGACTCTTTTCTAGCGCCGTTGCTGGGGAGTGAAGCGCCTTTGGTAGGTGGAATTTGGTAAGGAAAATTTTATATAGTGTGCTGAAATTTACTGTCACTTGTTACCATGGAAAGTAATCCTCTGAGGGGCTTGTTCGGGGTATCTTCACCCCGACCAGTAGAGCAAAGAGTTGCTCCTCAACCTACTAAACCTACTGAAAATGAAAATGAAAATAAAAATTCTTGCTTTGAAGTTCCTTCGGGTATGATAGAAAAACTGCTAGCTAATCCTTTTTTAGGAGATGGAACAAAACATCCTGATGAACATCTGATATATGTTGATGAAGTTTGTGGATTATTTAAGCTTGCAGGTGTACCCGGAGATGTTGTTAAGAAGAAGGTATTCCCTTTATCTTTGAGGGGAGATGCATCGACATGGTATAGGCTATGTGATGATATGGGGTCTTGGAATTACAAAAGATTGAAATTGGAATTTCATCAAAAGTTTTATCCTATGCATCTTGTTCATCGTGATCGCAATTATATATATATATATATATATATATATATTTGGCCTCGCGAAGGAGAAAGCATCGCTCAAGATTGGGGGAGGCTTAAATCAATGTTATATTCATGCCCCAATCATGAGCTCTCAAGAGAAATGATTATTCAAGAAAATTATGCTCGGCTTTCTGGTAACAATCGCACCATGCTTGATACTTCTTGTGCTGGCTCTTTTATGATGAAGACTATTGACTTCAAATGGGATTTATTGGAAATAATTAAACGCAACTCTGAAGATTGGGACCTCGACAATGGTAAGGAGTCAGGTATGACACCTAGTTTTGATTGTGTTAAATCTTTTATGGATACCGATATTTTTTGTAAATTTAGCACTAAATATGGACTCGACTCTGAGATAGTAGCTTCTTTCTGTGAATCTTTTGCCTCTTATGTTGGTCTCCCCAAGGAGAAGTGGTTTAAATATCATCCTCTCATAGAAGTAAAAGTAGTTGCACCTATTAAAGTTGAAGAAAAGAATACCACTTATAATGATCCTATTGTTCCTACTTCTTATGTTGAGAAACCACATTTCCCTGTTAGGATAAAGGATCATGCTAAAGCTTCAACTGTAGTTCGTAAAAGCAATATTAAAACATATACACCTCCTAAGCAAGTTAAAGTTGAACCTAATATTGCTATCGTTAAAGATCTCTTGTCTGATAATATTGATGGGCATGTTATTTATTTCTGTGATGAAACTGCTAGAATTGCTAAACCCCATGATAAAGATAAACCTAGACCTGTGGTAGGCATGCCTGTTATTTCTGTTAAAATAGGAGATCATTGTTATCATGGCTTATGTGATATGGGTGCTAGTGCTAGTGCAATACCTTATTCCTTATACAAAGAAGTTATGCATGATATTGCACCTGCTGAGATGGAAGATATTGATGTCACAATTAAACTTGCCAATAGAGATACTATTTTACCAATGGGAATTGTTAGAGATGTTGAAGTCTTGTGTGGGAAAACTAAATATCCTGCTGATTTTCTTGTTCTTGGTTCCCCACAAGATAGCTTTTGTCCCATTATATTTGGTAGACCCTTCTTAAATACTGTTAATGCTACCATAGATTGCAAAAGAGATGTTGTTACTATCAGTTTAGATGATATGACTCATGAATTTAATTTTTCTAAATTTAGTAGACAACACCGTGAAGAAGAATTACCTAGTAAGGATGAAATTATTGGTCTTGCTTCTATTGTCGTACCTCCTAGTGATCCTTTAGAACAATACTTGCTAGACCATGAAAATGATATGTTTATGAATGAAAGAAGGGAATTAGATGAAGTATTCTTTAAACAGGAACCTATTCTGAAAAACAATTTGCCTGTTGAAATCCTAGGGGATCCTCCTCCACCCAAGGGTGATCCCATGTTTGAGCTTAAATTGTTACCTGATACTCTTAAATATGCTTATCTTGATGAGAAAAAGATATATCCTGTTATTATTAGTGCTAACCTTTTAGATCATGAGGAAGAGAGATTATTGAAAACTCTGAAGAAGCACCGCGCTTCTATTGGGTATACTCTTGATGATCTTAAGGGCATCAGTCCCACTCTATGTCAACATAAAATTAATTTGGAAGAAGATGCTAAACCAGTTCGTGATCATCAACGTCGGCTGAATGCTAAAATGAAAGAAGTGGTAAGAAAGGAGATACTAAAGCTCCTTGAGGCAGGTATAATTTATCCCATTGCTGATAGTCAATGGGTAAGTCCTGTCCATTGTGTCCCTAAGAAGGGAGGTATTACTGTTGTTCCTAATGATAAAGATGAATTGATTCCTCAAAGAATTATTACAGGTTATAGGATGGTAATTGATTTCCGCAAATTAAATAAGGCTACTAAAAAGGATCATTACCCCTTACCTTTTATCGATCAAATGCTAGAAAGATTATCCAAACATACACATTTTTGCTTTCTAGATGGTTATTTTGGTTTCTCTCAAATACATGTGTTAGCCAAAGATCAATCAAAGACTACTTTTACATGCCCTTTTGGTACTTTTGCTTATAGACGTATGCCTTTTGGTTTATGTAATGCGCCTGCTACCTTTCAAAGATGCATGATGGCTATATTCTTTGACTTTTGTGAAAAGATTTGTGAGGTTTTCATGGACGACTTTTCCGTCTATGGATCTTCTTTTGATGATTGCTTGAGCAACCTTGATCGAGTTTTGCAGAGATGTGAAGAAACTAATCTTGTCTTGAATTGGGAAAAGTGCCACTTTATGGCTAATGAAGGTATTGTCTTGGGGCATAAAGTTTCTGAAAGAGGTATTGAAGTTGATAAAGCCAAGGTTCATGCTATTGAAAATATGCCATGTCCCAAGGACATCAAAGGTATAAGAAGTTTCCTTGGTCATACCGATTTTCATAGGAGGTTCATTAAGGACTTCTCAAAAAAATCTCGGCCTCTGACTAATTTATTACAAAAAGATATACCATTTGTCTTTGATGATGATTGTGTAGAAGCATTTGAAATACTTAAGAAAGCATTGATCTCTGCACCTATTGTTCAGCCACCTGATTGGAATTTACCCTTTGAAATTATGTGTGATGCTAGTGATTATGCCGTAGGTGCTGTTCTAGGACAAAGAGTTGATAAGAAACTAAATGTTATTCAATATGCTAGTAAAACTCTAGACAATGCTCAAAGAAATTATGCTACTACTGAAAAAGAATTCTTAGCATTTGTATTTGCGTGTGATAAGTTTAGACCTTATATTGTTGATTCTAAAGTAACTATTCACACTGATCATGCTGCTATTAAATATCTTATGGAAAATAAAGATGCTAAACCTAGACTTATTAGATGGGTTCTCTTGTTACAAGAATTTGATTTGCATATTGTTGATAGAAAAGGAGTTGAGAACCCCATTGCAGACAACTTGTCTAGGTTAGAAAATGTGCTTGACGACCCACTACCTATTGATGATAGCTTTCCTGATGAGCAATTAAATGTCATAAATGCTTCTCATACTGCTCCATGGTATGCTGATTATGCTAATTACATTGTTGCTAAGTTTATACCACCTAGTTTCACATACCACCAAAAGAAAAAGTTCTTCTATGATTTGAGGCATTACTTTTGGGATGACCCACATCTTTATAAAAAAGGAGTAGATGGTGTTATTATATGTTGTGTACCTGATCATGAACAGGAACAGATCCTACGCAAGTGTCACTCCGAAGCTTATGGAGGACACCATGCTGGCGATAGAACTGCACATAAGGTACTGTAATCTGGTTTTTATTGGCCTACTCTCTTCAAGGATGCCCGTAAGTTTGTCTTATCTTGTGATGAATGTTAAAGAATTGGTAATATTAGTAGATGTCAAGAAATGCCTATGAATTATTCACTTGTTATTGAACCATTTGATGTTTGGGGCTTTGACTATATGGGACCTTTTCCTTCCTCTAATGGTTATACACATATTTTAGTTGTTGTTGATTAAGTTACTAAGTGGGTAGAAGCTATTCCAACTAGTAGTGCTGATCATAACACTTCTATTAAAATGCTTAAAGAAGTTATTTTTCCAAGGTTTGGAGTCCCTAGATATTTAATGACTGATGGTGGTTCACATTTTATTCATGGTGCTTTCCGTAAAATGCTTTCTAAATATGATGTTAATCATAGAATTGCATCTCATTATCACCCTCAGTCTAGTGGTCAAGTAGAATTGAGTAATAGAGAACTCAAATTAATTTTGCAAAAGACTATTAATAGGTCTAGAAAGAATTGGTCCAAGAAACTAGATGATGCATTATGGGCCTATAGAACTGCATATAAAAATCCTATGGGTATGTCTCCGTATAAAATGCTCTATGGAAAAGCATGTCACTTACCTCTCAAACTAGAACACAAGGCTTATTGGGCTATTAAAGAACTTAACTATGATTTTAAACTTGCCGGTGAGAAGAGGTTATTTGATATTAGCTCACTCGATGAATGGAGAACCCAAGCCTACGAGAATGCCAAGTTGTTTAAAGAAAAAGTTAAAAGATGGCATGACAAAAGGATACAAAAGCGTGAGTTTAATGTAGGTGATTATGTATTGCTATACAACTCTCGTTTAAGATTTTTTGCAGGAAAACTTCTCTCTAAATGGGAAGGTCCTTACGTTATCGAGGTGGTCTACCGTTCCGGTGCCATAAAAATCAACATCTTCGATGGCACAAATCTGAAGGTGGTGAACGGTCAAAGAATCAAACACTATATCTCAGGTAATCCCATAAATGTTGAACCCAATGTTATTGAAACCATAACCCCGGAGGAATACATAAGGGACACTTTCCGGAATGTTTCAAACTCCGAAAAGGAATATGTATGTGGTACGGCAAGTAAACCGACTCCAAAACAATTTTTAAGGCAATATTTCTCCGTTTTGGAATATTTAGAAAAATAGAAAAATAAGAAGCAGTCCGGGAAGGACATTATGGCTCCACAAGGGTGGAGGGCGTGCCCTACCCTACTAGGCGCGCCCCCTACCTCGTGGGCACCTTGTGTGCTCTCCGGACTCCGTTTTCATACACGACACATATTTTGGTCGGTACAAATTCATTATATAATCTCCCGGGGGCTTTGACTCCCGTATCACGCAAAAATCTCCTGTCTTTGTTTCGAGTTGTTTTTCTGACAGATCCAGGTCATCATGTCGTGTTCAAGTGCCCCCAAGGACCAGTTCTTCGAGAAGGTCATCAACCCCTACCTCGCAGAAGTGCTGCAACACCCTCAAACCATAGAGATGCGTGAGGGGTTGTTACACATCCGTGATGCTGAGGGACCAAGGAAGACCGGAAGCACGGAGGCCAGGCTCGAGGCATTGGATCAAGAAGTTTTCAAGTGTCAGGAGATGGTGGAGCGTGGACTTGATTCCAATCACATTATGATCACGGAGTTCACCAACAACCACAAGCTAGATGTCAAGGACATTGGGGAGGCCATCTTCAAGCTTCATGAGAAAATCGAGCACCTCCAAGCCCAGATCTATGACGTGCAAAACCAAAACTGTGAGTATGAATATAGATTCAAGAGGATGAGTTTGGTTGCAGATTTAAGGTTTCAGGAGACTCGATCATCCTTCTATGATGGTGAGCCTATGCCCTGGAAGAAGGACGACAAGCCTACGCCATCAACAAAATCACCACCGTCTCCACCAACAAAGAAGAATTGAGTATCTAGTATGGGCACTCCACTTGGCAACTGCCAAGCTTGGGGGAGTGCCCCGGTATCGTATCACCATCACTTTATCTTTACCGTTTTTCTTAGTTCGATCCTTTTCGTAATATCTTGATCTAGTAGAATAAAAGTTCTTAGTGTGATCTAGTTGTGAGTTTTGCTTTATTATCCTTCTATGTAATCGAGTCCATGAGCTATATAATAAAGATTAGTGTTGAGTCAAGGGCTTGATTATTTTGCCATGATCCTAAGTGAATAAAAGAAAAGAGAAAGAAACAAAGAGATCATGTGAGTCTTATGGAGAGTAATGAGCTCACATAGAAAGAGTATGATGAATAAAAGTTGTTGAGGGTTGACAAACATAGTTTTGGTCATCGTTGAAATTAATAGGAAGTAATAAAGAAAGAGAGGTCTTCACATATAAATATACTATCTTGGACATCTTTTATGATTGTGAGCACTCATTAAAATATGACATGCTAAAAGAGTTGACATTGGACAAGGAAGACAACGTAATGGGTTATGTTTTCTTACATCTGAGATGAATTATATTGCCTTGGATCTTCCAACATGATGACCTTGCCAAATTCGTTGCACCAAGTAGAGATACTACTTGTGCTTCCAAATACCCTTAAACCGGCCTTGTCATAAGAGTCCACC
Source organism: Triticum urartu (assembly GCF_003073215.2). Lineage (NCBI taxonomy): Eukaryota > Viridiplantae > Streptophyta > Magnoliopsida > Poales > Poaceae > Triticum > Triticum urartu. Next base: position 311,352,722 of record NC_053028.1, on the reverse strand, counting down.
ATATCTACCTATGGATTGAGTATGACCCATCAAGTAAGTTGTCATCGGTGCAAGCAATAAAAATTGCTCTCTAAATATGTATGATTGATTAGTGTGGAGGAAATAAGCTTTATATGATCATGTGATATGGAAGTAATAAAAGCGACAGACTGCATAACAAAGGTCCATATCACAAGTGGCAATATAAAGTGGCGTTCTTTCGCATTAAGATTTTGTGCATCCAACCATAAAAGCGCATGACAACCTCTCCTTCCCTCTGCAAAGGGCCTAACTTTTACTTTTATCTCCTACATTGCATAAGAGTCATGGTGATTTTCACCCTTCCTTTTTACATTTTATCCTTTGGCAAGCACAATATGTTGGAAAGATCCTGGTATATATGGCAAATTGGATGTGAGTTTTCATGAACTATTACTGTTGACATTACCCTTGAGGTGAAACGTTGGGAGGCAAAACTATAAGCCACTATCTTTCTCTGTGTCCAATTAAAACTCCATACTCATAAGTATTGCGTGAGTGTCAGCAATTGTGAAAGACTATATGATAGTTGAGTATGTGGACTTGCTGAAAAGCTCTTATACATTGACTCTGTCCTATGTTATGATAAATTGCAATTGCTTCAATGACTGAGATTATAGTTTGTCAGCTTTCAATGAAGTTTATGATTCATACTTGATATTGTGATTGAATTATTACTCTAGCATTAGAGATTATATGACAAGAATTATATAAGTTGTTGTTCTAAGAATGATCATGATGCCCTCATGTCCGTATTTTATTTTTATCGACACCTCTATCTCTAAAAATGTGGACATATTTTTCGATTTCAACTTTTCGCTTGAGGACAAGCGAGGTCTAAGCTTGGGGGAGTTGATACGTCCATTTTGCATCATGCTTTTATATCGATAATTATTGCATTATGGGCTATTATTACACATTATGTCACAATACTTATGCCTATTCTCTCTTATTTTACAAGGTTTACATAAAGAGGGAGAATGCCAGCAGCTGGGATTCTGGGCTGGAAAAGGAGCAAATATTAGAGACCTATTCTGCACAGCTCCAAAAGTCCTGAAACTCCACGGAAGACGTTTTCCAAATATATAAAAAATACTGAGAGCAAGAACTTCACCAGGGGGGCCACACCCTGCCCACAAGGGTGGGGGCGCGCCCTACCCCCCTGGGCGTGCCCCCCTACCTCATGGGCCCCCTGGTGGCCTTCCGGTGGCCATCTTCTGCTATATGGAGTCTTTCAATGGAAAAAATCATGAGCCATCTTCTCGGACGAAACTCCGCCGCTACGAGGCGGAACCTTGGCGGAACCAATCTAGGGGTCTGGCGGAGCTGTTCTGCCGGGGAAACTTCCCTCCCGGAGGGGGAAATCATCGCCATCGTCATCACCAACGCTCCTCTCATCGGGAGAGGGCAATCTCCATCAACATCTTCAGCAGCACCATCTCATCTCAAACCCTAGTTCATCTCTTGTATCCAATTCTTGTCTCCAAGTCCGGGATTGGTGCTAGTAGGTTGCTAGTACTGTTAATTACTCCTTGTATTTGATGCTAGTTGGTTCAATTGGTGGAAGATCATATGTTCAGATCCTATATGCATATTAACACCCCTCTGATTATGAACATGTTTATGCTTTGTGAGTAGTTACTTTTGTTCCTGAGGACATGGGAGAAGTCTTGCTATTAGTAGTCATGTGAATTTGGTATTCGTTCGATATTTTGATGAGATGTATGTTGTCTCTCCTCTAGTGGTGTTATGTGAACGTCGACTACATGACACTTCACCATTATTTGGGCCTAGAGGAAGGCATTGGGAAGTAATAAGTAGACGATGGGTTGCTAGAGTGACAGAAGCTTAAACCCTAGTTTATGTGTTGCTTCATAAGGGGCTGATTTGGATCCATATGTTTCATGCTATGGTTAGGTTTACCTTAATACTTTTGTTGTAGTTGCGGATGCTTGCAATAGAGGTTAATCATAAGTGGGATGCTCGTCCAAGTAAGGGCAGTACCCAAGCACCGGTCCACCCACGTACCAAATTATCAAAGTACCGAACGTGAATCATATGAACGTGATGAAAACTAGCTTGACGATATTCCCATGTGTCCTTGGGAGCGCTTTACATCATATAAGAGTTTTTCCAGGCTTGTCCTTTGCTACAAAAAGGATTGGGCCACCTTGCTGCACCTTATTTACTTTTGTTACTTGTTGCGCGTTACAAATTATCTTATCACAAAACTATCTGTTACCACTTATTTCAGTACTTACAGAGATACCTTGCTGGAAACCGCTTATCATTTCCTTCTGCTCCTCATTGGGTTCGACACTCTTACTCGTCGAAAGGACTACGATAGATACCCTATACTTGTGGGTCATCAGTTCACCAATAAGAAAGGCTTCAGACCGTCTTCGAGATCCAGCTCAAGAAATGATGAAGCCTCCTCCCGTGACTATAAGAAGAGAACGTGCCACAAGTGCAAGAAACCTGGTCACTACAGCTCTGAATGTACTCAATGGGACAATGAGAACAAGAAGAAGAAGAGCAAGGAATATGATTCTGATGACAAGAAGAAGAATAAATCCTCAAAGTCTTCTTCCAAGTCTTCGTCGAAGTCTTCATCACACAAGAAGAGTTCATCCAACAAGGCTCGTGCGTTTGTTGGCAAGGAGATGGATTCATAGGAGGTGCCTGGATCTAAGGAGGCAGAGGTGGAGTCTGAAGAGGAATCGGATTCCGGCATGGCAAGCCTAGCTCTAGCTTCAGCATACGTCGCCAAGTCCATCTTCAACACTGAAGACAATGGCCTCGACACCAACGCTGATGCTGATGATGGGGATGAGTCTACTCCCACCTACTACTTCATTGCACGTGGTGCCAAGGTAAACCCACGTGATGCTTACTTTTAAACATCAAGTGAAGATGACTCTGAATGTGAATCTAAACCTAGCTACAAAACACTTGCTAAAATTGCAACTGAGCAACAAAATGCTATGGAACATATTAAAAAATTGCTAGACAAAGGCGATGACCTATTGGACGCGGAAATGACCCGATCTTAGTCCTTAATTGAAGACATTAAAAATCTTCATGTTAAGTATGATGTAGCGACCAGACCTCAAACAGTCTGATCTCTGTGCTCCGGTGTCATCCCTGGATCAGTAATGCTAACACCACACAGTACTTGGAGGATTTATAGCAGAGTAGCAATCACACACTTATTACATCGAGTGTCTCATAAGAGAACTTATTACAATAAATATGGCTTAAGGCCATCTAATAACGATAACAGCGGAAGGCTTGGAAGGTAAGTGAGTCCATCAACTCCAACGGCATCACTGAGTATAGAACCACGACCTAAAAACTCCTTAATCGTCGTCTGAAAAGTCTGCAACATTAACGTTGCAGCCCGAAAACAGGTCAGCACATGGAATATGCTGGCAAGGTAACACATAGAGAATAATGGACTGAAACAGCTATACTATATGCATATTTGGCTAGTGGAAAGCTCTATGGTTACATTTTTGCGTAAAGACAATTTTTCCCTACTTCAAAGGAATAAAATTTATTTAACTATCATGGTAGTTGTTAAACATTGAGAATGGTTAACATCATTCTCAATCCCAATTAAGCATCATCATTAAACATAACCCAACAAAATTAATTTAGAGTAACATGTTGAGATTCACATGATAATCCAGGTACTAGATACTCAAGATGTCCATAACCGGGGGACACGGCTAATCATGATTAGTTTATTACACTCTGCAGAGGTTTGCGCACTTTTCCCCACAAGACTCGATCGCCTTCGTTGGGTTTCTTGCACTACAGGGTGTTTGAGAAGACGGATGACCGAGACATAGTCTTTCAGAAGCGCTAGCACCTTACGATCGGGTAGACCGTACCACCTACATCCCCTACATCTGCTAGTCTACCACTGTAAGAGTTCGCACAACTTAGTCAACTATGCTAGAGCCCATAATAGCTTGTGGCTGCACACGGAAGTTTCTAGTATGAATAGTCTCATGATCCCTTTGAGCCTGGGTGGCGGTCCAAAAGAAAACAGGCAAGTCCTGGAATATCCAGGTGCCTCAATCCACCCAGATGTGTGTTTAAGTTGCCACCTTAGATAAACCATTAATTAACAAAACTCACATCTGCCATGGATATCACTCACCCAATCCACGTCTACTAGCATAGCATGGCATAATAAGCAAACGTAGAAGTAACTCCCAAAGGTTTGATAATAAATAGGTAATAGGTTCTACCTCCTCTACTTCCCATCCCACAATTTAATTAGATCCTAACCATGCAATTGGTGAGGATTGATCTAATGCAATAAAACTGGGTAGTAGAAAATGTATGATCAAAGTGTTATTTGCCTTGCTGATGATCCGGGAAACCTAGCGATTCGAAGTAACAAGCGGCGCACTCCGGGTATTCTATCGTAGACAAACAAACAAGCATACAATAAGTACTCATCTAATGCACAGGTAAAACTCAAATAAGAGATCTAACCAGAAGGTTCAACTTAAGAACTCCGGTTGGCAAAAAGAATCAAATCGAACGAAGCAACGGAAGTCAAACAGCGAAAGAAAACAACTTCATTCTACTAATCTGGATCTAGGGTAAATTTTACAGTAGCAAAAACTAGTTTAAGTTGGTTAAACGGATATAGGGTTTCGAGACGAAACTCTAGGCGCTTGAATCGCCTGATTCCGATAAACGAGCGAAAAGTTATACTAAAACGAAAATCCGATCAGGAATCGCGATCAGAAAAATCGCGGATTTAATCCGAGAAAAAGAAAAACGACGAACGTTTGCTAGAACGAACGAACGGACGAACGCTCACTATTTAAATAAACCGGAAAAACCGATCTATTAAAAAAATTGAATGTAAAAAAAACCAACGGAAAAACCGAATGGTTTTTCAAAAAAACGACGCGGATTTCGAGGCGGCAGCGAACCTCGGCGAGCGTGCGGCGGCGGCGTCCGGCGGCGAGGCAGCGCGGCGGCGGGGCGCGGCGGCAGCGGTGGCGGTGGCTGGGGGCTGGGGGCGGCTCAGGCTAGGGTTAGCTCTGGCTGGGCCTCCCCCCGGCTTAAAAAGCCTAACGGGCCGGGAGTCCTAGTCGGACACGGCCCTAGGTCGGTTCGTTTTTTTAAATATTACGCGCAGAAAAAATAAAAAGAAATACTAAACAGACTCCAAAAATTCCGAAATAAATTTTCATGGGCTTCTAAAATCAAGCCGCACAAGGTGAACATTTATTTGGGACCTAAATGCAATTTTGAAAAACGCACATTTTTCCTAAATTCAAAAAAAACACCGAAAAACTCTGAAATAAAATCTTATTTGATTTTATTATTAAATCCTCAATATTTCTTTATTTTGGGAAAGTCATTTTATTCCCTCTCTCATATTTTTGTAATATAAATAATTGATGATAAAATAAATAAAATCAAATGATCCTATTCTCAAAATTTGAGAAAACTCAAATATGAAAACAACGAAATCCCCAACTCTCTCCGTGGGTCATTGAGTTGCGTAGAATTTCTAGGATCAACCAAAATGCAAAATAAAATGTGATATGCAATGATGATCTAATGTAAATCATTCCAAATTGAAAATTTGGGATGTTACAAACCTACCCCCCTTAAGATGAATCTCGCCCTCGAGATTCGGGTTGGCTAGAAAATAGGTGAGGGTGGTCTTTGAGCAAATCTTCCTCTCATTCCCAGGTGGCTTCATCCTTTGTGTGGTGGCTCCACTGAACTTTGCAAAACTTGATAACCTTGTTGCGAGTGACTCGACTGGCAAACTCGAGGATCTTAACTGGTTTCTCCTTGTAGGTCAAATCGTTATCCAACTGAATAGTTTCCAAAGGCACTGTATCTCTCAACGGTATGTCAGCCATCTCCGTGTGACATTTCTTTAACTGAGAAACGTGGAACACATCATGAACTCCTGACAATCCTTCAGGCAATTCCAACTCGTAGGCCACTTCTCCCATACGCTCCAAAACTCGATATGGTCCTACAAATCGTGGTGCTAACTTCCCTTTAACTCCAAAACGCTTTGTTCCCCGAAGTGGAGATACTCGAAGATAAGCTCTATCTCCGACTTCGTAAACTGTCTCCTTGCGTCTAGAATCTGCATAACTTTTCTGTCTGGACTGGGCTACCTTGAGCCTATCACGAATCAACTTCACCTTATGTTCAGACTCTTTAATCAAGTTAGGTCCAAACAACTGGCGGTCTCCAACTTCGTCCCATGATAACAGTGTCCTGCACCTCCTTCCGTACAAGGCTTCGAAAGGGGCCATCCTTAAACTTGTTTGGTAACTGTTGTTGTAAGAGAACTCTACATATGGCAAATTATCGTCCCAACTAGATCCGTAATCTAGCGCACAAGCTCTCAGCATATCCTCCAAAATCTGATTAACTCTCTCGGTCTATCCATCTGTCTGTGGATGAAAAGCTGTACTGAATTCTAGCCTGGTACCCAAAGTTTCGTGCAACTGCTTCCAGAACTTTGAGGTAAACTGGGTTCCTCTATCTGATACGATACTCCTCGGAACTCCATGCAGACATATGATCCTGGTCATGTATATCTTTGCCAACTTAGCACTGGTGTAAGTGGTCTTTACCGGGATGAAATGAGCTACTTTCGTTAATCGATCGACTACAACCCAAATCGAGTCATAGCCTGAACGAGTCCTGGGTAATCCCGTGATAAAATCCATGCCTAGCTTATCCCACTTCCATTCGGGTATCGGCAATGGTTGTAACAATCCTGCTGGCTTCTGATGCTCTGCCTTTACTCTCTGACATACATCACAAACTGCTACGTACTCTGCAATATCCTTCTTCATTCCGGTCCACCAGAAAATATCCTTCAAATCCAAATACATCTTGGTATTTCCTGGGTGAATTGAATATGGTGAATCGTGTGCCTCTTGCAAAATCAACTTCCTGATCTCCGGGTCATTGGGCATGTAAACACGGTCTTCAAACCATAGGGTGCCGTGCTCATCCTCACGAAATCCTTTAGCTTTTCCTTTGCTCAGTTTCTCCTTTATAGCGGCAATCTCCTTGTCAGTCCTTTGATCTTCCCTGATTCTATCCATCAAAGTTGACTGAATCTCCAATGCTGCTACATAGCCTCTCGGAACTATTTCCAAACATAGTTCACGAATATTTTCTGCTAACTCCCTTGGTATTTCTCCCGTCATTAATGTATTGACATGGCTCTTATGGCTTAATGCGTCAGCTACTACATTAGCTTTTCCGGGATGATAATGCAATCTCATATCATAATCCTTGATGAGCTCCAACCATCTCCTTTGTCTGAGATTCAACTCCTTCTGTGTGAAAATGTACTTCAAACTCTTATGATCCGTGTACACCTCACAATGGTTTCCAATGAGGAAATGTCTCCATGTTTTCAATGCATGCACTACGGCTGCTAACTCCAAATCATGCGTGGCATAATTCAACTCATGAGGCTTCAGTTGTCTTGAGGCATATGAAACAACTCTCCCTTCCTGCATAAGCACTGCTCCAAGTCCTCGACGTGAAGCGTCGCAATACACTTCATAATCTTTGGTCTGGTCTGGCAAAATCAACACTGGTGAGGTAACCAAGCATTTCTTCAACTCCTGGAAACTAGCCTCACATTCCTCCGTCCATATGAACTTGGTATCTTTCTTCAACAACTCAGTCATAGGCTTCGCAATCTTTGAGAAATTCTCAATAAATCTCCTGTAGTATCCTGCGAGTCCAAGAAAACTCTGGATCTCTCCAACTGTTGTCGGTGCTTCCCATTTGGTCACGGTATCAACTTTAGTGGGATCTACTGCTATTCCTTCTTCGGATATAACGTGTCCGAGAAATCCTACTTCCTTCAGCCAAAACTCACATTTGCTGAACTTGGCATATAATTGATGTTCTCTAAGCTTTCCAAGTACCAAACGCAAATGCTCCTTATGCTCCTCTTCATTCTTCGAATAAACCAAGATATCATCAATGAACACTACGACGAACTTATCCAAGAACTCCATAAACACTTTGTTCATCATGTTCATAAAATAGGCAGGTGCGTTAGTCAGACCAAATGACATAACGATATACTCATACAGCCCATACCTGGTGGTAAAAGCTGTCTTCGGAATATACTGTTCTCGATGGTATCCTGATCGCAGATCGATCTTGGAAAATACCTTAGCTCCTTGCAATCGATCAAACAGATCGTTGATCATTGGTAGTGGGTACTTGTTTTTGATCGTTACATCATTCAATCCTCGATAATCAACAACCATCCTTAACGATCCATCTTTCTTCTCCACTAGTAGTACTGGCGATCCCCAAGGCGAAGAACTTGGGCAAATATATCCCTTATCCAGTAACTCCTTAATCTGCTTCTTAATTTCCACCAAATCCTTTGCTGGCATCCTATATGGTCTCTTTGATATTGGCCCTGTGTCTGGCAATAGCTCAACCAAAAACTCAATATCTCTATCCGGTGGCATGCCTGGCAACTCCTCTGGAAATACTTCAGGGAAATCCCTTACCACTGGTACTTCCTCTTGCACAACTCCTGTTAGGCAATTCTCTTGAGTCCTCCTTGGCACATGCCGGGATACATACTTGATCCTTCTCCCTTTTGGGGTGGTAAGCAAAATTGACTTACTAGCACATTCAATATTCCCTTCATACTTTGATAACCAATCCATGCCTAATATCACATCCAATCCTTGGGATTCCAATACTATTAGGTCTGAGGGAAAAACATAGTTACCAATCCTTAATGGTAACCGATCACACCATAGACTAGCCACATACTCTGCTCCAGGCGAGGTTACTAACATGGGTGACCTAAGGGCTTGGGTTGATAGGTTATACTTATCCACAAATCCCCTTGATATGTATGAATGTGATGCACCAGTATCAAAAAGAACTAGTGCAGTAAATGACTTAACCAAAAACTTACCTATTACTGCATCGGGCTGAGCTTCAACCTCCTCCACGCTAATGTGGTTCACCTATCCCCTGTTGAAAGGGTTCAGCTTCTTCCCAGAACTTCCATTGCCATTTTGGCCTTCAGGACATTCATTAGCATAATGTCCGGTCTTCTGACACTTAAAGCAAGTGACTTGGCTCAGGTCCTTCTTGGCTGGGGTTGATGGGTTGGTGCGGTTCTGGCCGTTGCTTCCTCCATTGCCATTACCGTTCTTGGTGCCATTGTGATTGTGCGAGCTACCTCCTCCATGGGTATGCTGAAAATGTCCTCCCGGTCTAGGGGTAAAACGTGGCTTCTGCTGAGCTCCTGAATTGTACTTCCCTTGTCCATACTTCCTCTTGCGATTCTCAATTTGCTGTTGCTTCCTTTCAATCATAAGAGCACGATCTACCAACTCCTGGTAGTTGTTGAAGGTTGCTACCATCAACTGCATGCTCAACTCATCATTCAGTCCTTCCAGAAATTTCTCCTGCTTAGCTGCATCCGTAGCGACGTCATCTGGTGCATAACGTGCTAACTTACTAAAATCCTCCACATACTGGCCAACTGTCCGTCCTCCTTGGCACAAGTTGCGAAACTCATGCTTCTTCATGGCCATAGCTCCTACTGAAACATGGGCAGTACGAAAAGCCTGCTGAAACTGGTCCCATGTGACAGTGTCGACTGGGAAAGTGGTTGTGAAATTCTCCCACCATGATGTTGTGGGTCCTTCTAACTGATGTGCGGCAAACTTCACCTTCTCCGCATCTGTGCATCCTGCTGTGGTCAACTCCCTAGCTGTCTTGCGGAGCCAATCATCTGCTACTATCGGCTCGGTGCTACTAGAAAACATCAGCGGATTCAGCCTAAGAAAACGTGCTAAGTGGTCAACAGGTGGTGGTGGTGGTGGTGGGTTGTTGTTGTTGTTCCCTTGATTCTGATTCTGGACTAGCAACTGCATCGATGTGTTCTGCTGCTAGATCAAATGGGTGAGCTCCGGTGGAAAGGTGAATCCGGGGTCACGTCTCAGAGGCATCTGAGGGTTTTAGAAAAGATGAGATGTAAGAATAGAGGGGGTCTAAAGAGAAAACACTACCCATATGCACATGAGGCAAAAGCAAACAATTCACTTCAATCAATCAAACAAGGGCATACAATCGATCTATCTATCGCAAAAGTGCTCGGACTACTATATTTACATGGTGGACTACTACTACTGATGAGGTGGTCTACTAGAAATATTCTTCGGTTGCAGACTCCATGATATCTGCTCCAGCTTCATCAACATAGTCATCATTGCTACTATCTGGATCCGAGTCGGTGTCGTCGATGATGATGTAGTCTTCCGGGCTAATCTCCTTGGGTTCTTCGTCTTCCTCTACTGGCGTAGGGCCTCCCATAAATATTCCAATCTTCTTGATCAGGTCGTCATTCTTCTCCACCAATACTTCAATTTCTTCTTCATAATCTTCACGTGTAGCCTTGAGTTCTTCCTCCAGTTCCTTGATTCGTGTCTTAGCCTTCTTCAGATCTATCATGTCGGCGCACATTTGGTTCTCCTGTCGTCGAATGTGCTGGTTTAACTCCTGGATAAAAGCTGCGATTGATCTATCCTTCCTGGTGTTGATCATCTCCCAGTGTTCATCTCGGCGCCCACAAATCTGGTAGATAGTATCCTTGAGATCCTTGCGGTAGACTTCTCCAATGTGTCCCATGGCGATGTGAGCTGCCATGCTCTTTCCTAGACTCCAAGTTGGTGCATCAAAAGAAAACTCTATGGGCTCAGTGACTGGCATGAACGTCCTTCCTGGAACTTGAACTTGAATCATCCAGCGCTCTTCTTCAGGTAAAGTGGCGTTGTAGGTTCCGGTGAAGCTTGGTACTCCTATATTCAGGTATCTAGTGACTTCCTCGAAGTGACGTCCAAACGGTGTATCTTCATCCGGTTGCGTGAACTTATTCCTTGCATCCGCCATCCCAAAGAGTAGAAAAGATGAGAAGTCAGAAGAGAAGAGAATGGATAGTGATCTAGGTCTTTTAGCTTAGTGGTCGTGTCCTACAGTCAGCGTGTGCTCTGATACCATCTCTGTAGCGACCAGACCTCAAACAGTCTGATCTCTGTGCTCCGGTGTCATCCCTGGATCAGTAATGCTGACACCACACAGTACTTGGAGGATTTATAGCAGAGTAGCAATCACACACTTATTACATCGAGTGTCTCATAAGAGAACTTATTACAATAAATATGGCTTAAGGCCATCTAATAACGATAACAGCAGAAGGCTTGGAAGGTAAGTGAGTCCATCAACTCCAACGGCATCACTGAGTATAGAACCACGACCTAAAAACTCCTTAATCGTCGTCTGAAAAGTCTGCAACATTAACGTTGCAGCCCGAAAACAGGTCAGCACATGGAATATGCTGGCAAGGTAACACATAGAGAATAATGGACTGAAACAGCTATACTATATGCATATTTGGCTAGTGGAAAGCTCTATGGTTACATTTTTGCGTAAAGACAATTTTTCCCTACTTCAAAGGAATAAAATTTATTTAACTATCATGGTAGTTGTTAAACATTGAGAATGGTTAACATCATTCTCAATCCCAATTAAGCATCATCATTAAACATAACCCAACAAAATTAATTTAGAGTAACATGTTGAGATTCACATGATAATCCAGGTACTAGATACTCAAGATGTCCATAACCGGGGGACACGGCTAATCATGATTAGTTTATTACACTCTGCAGAGGTTTGCGCACTTTTCCCCACAAGACTCGATCGCCTTCGTTGGGTTTCTTGCACTACAGGGTGTTTGAGAAAGACGGATGACCGAGACATAGTCTTTCAGAAGCGCTAGCACCTTACGATCGGGTAGACCGTACCACCTACATCCCCTACATCTGCTAGTCTACCACTGTAAGAGTTCGCACAACTTAGTCAACTATGCTAGAGCCCATAATAGCTTGTGGCTGCACACGGAGTTTCTAGTATGAATAGTCTCATGATCCCTTTGAGCCTGGGTGGCGGTCCAAAAGAAAACAGGCAAGTCCTGGAATATCCAGGTGCCTCAATCCACCCAGATGTGTGTTTAAGTTGCCACCTTAGATAAACCATTAATTAACAAAACTCACATCTGCCATGGATATCACTCACCCAATCCACGTCTACTAGCATAGCATGGCATAATAAGCAAACGTAGAAGTAACTCCCAAAGGTTTGATAATAAATAGGTAATAGGTTCTACCTCCTCTACTTCCCATCCCACAATTTAATTAGATCCTAACCATGCAATGTGTGAGGATTGATCTAATGCAATAAAACTGGGTAGTAGAAAAGGTATGATCAAAGTGTTATTTGCCTTGCTGATGATCCGGGAAACCTAGCGATTCGAAGTAACAAGCGGCGCACTTCGGGTATTCTATCGCAGACAAACAAATAAGCATACAATAAGTACTCATCTAATGCACAGGTAAAACTCAAATAAGAGATCTAACCAGAAGGTTCAACTTAAGAACTCCGGTTGGCAAAAAGAATCAAATCGAACGAAGCAACGAAAGTCAAACGGTGAAAGAAAACAACTTCATTCTACTAATCTGGATCTAGGGCAAATTTTACAGTAGCAAAAACTGGTTTAAGTTGGTTAAACGGATAGAGGGTTTCGAGACGAAACTCTAGGCGCTTGAATCGCCTGATTCCGATAAACAAGCGAAAAGTTATACTAAAACGAAAATCAGATCAGGAATCACGATCAGAAAAATCGCGGATTTAATCCGAGAAAAAGAAAAACGATGAACGTTCGCTAGAACGAACGAACGGACGAACGCTCACTATTTAAATAAACCAGAAAAACCGATCTATTAAAAAAACCGAATCTAAAAAAACCGACGGAAAAACCGAACGGTTTTTCGAAGAAGAAAAAACGGCGCAGATTTCGAGGCGGCGGCGAACCTCGGTGAGCGTGCGGCGGCGGCGTCCGGCGGCGAGGCGGCGCGGCGGCGGGGCGGCGGTGAGGCGCGGCGCGGCGGCAGCGGTGGCGGCGGCGGCGGCGGCGGCTGGGGGCTGGGGGCGGCTCGGGCTAGGGTTAGCTCTGGCTGGGCCTCCCCCCCGGCTTAAAAAGCCTAACGGGCCGGGAGTCCTAGTCGGACACGGCCCTAGGTCGGTTCGTTTTTTTTAAATATTACGCGCAGAAGAAAAATAAAAAGAAATACTAAACTGACTCCAAAAATTCCGAAATAAATTTTCACGGGCTTCTAAAATCAAGCCGCACAAGGTGAACATTTATTTGGACCTAAATGCAATTTTGAAAAACGCACATTTTTCCTAAATTCAAATAAAACTCCGAAATAAAATCTTATTTGATTTTATTATTAAATCCTCAATATTTCTTTATTTTGGGAAAGTCATTTTATTCCCTCTCTCATATTTTTGTAATAGAAATAATTGATGATAAAATAAATAAAATCAAATGATCCTATTCTCAAAATTTGAGAAAACTGAAATATGAAAATAATGAAATCCCCAACTCTCTCCGTGGGTCATTGAGTTGCGTAGAATTTCTAGGATCAACCAAAATGCAAAATAAAATATGATATGCAATGATGATCTAATGTATAACATTCCAAATTGAAAATTTGGGATGTTACATATGAAAAACTTGAAAGTCGTCATGAAACGCTCTCAACTACTCATGAAATGCTCTCATATGATTATCTTCAAAGGAAGCAAGAGCTTGAGAACTTGAGATCGGCTCATGAAGATCTTCAAAAGGAGAACGAGTCACTCCACGCTCAACAGATCAGTTCCGCTCAGGAAGGATTTGAACCACCATGTCTAAAATGTCTTGAGCGTGATAATGCTGTCTCTGTTGCTGGATGTTCTACTGCTACTACTATTGCAATATCTTCAACTGCTAATGTGGAAACTAACCCCTCTACTGAGGATACCACTACTATTGCTGATGAGAATGCCAGGTTGAAGACATTGCTTGAAACAGGAATGCACAGAAGTCTCAAAGGGCATCTGACACTATGTGATGTCCTCAAAAAGCAGATTCTGAATCAAAACCCTACGAAAGAGGGTGTTGGGTTCGAGAGGAAAATGAATGTTGATGGTTCTTACTGGAAGCCTGAGCGGTACCCCAAAGCCACATGGGTTGCTGCAAAGGGACCTTCAGTGGATCCATCTACCTTATCTGGCTTCACTTGTGCTAACCCGATTATCATTGATGAATCCTTTGGTGCAAACTATAAACTGTTTAAGAATCAGAATGGTGAAGTGTTTGCCCGGTATATTGGTACTAACTTCAGGAATGGACCACCTTTGAAGAAGATCTGGGTGCCCAAAAGTTGTCTTGAGAATCTTTAGGTGAATGTCATCATGACACCACCTAGGAAGAAGACAAACCACAGACCAAAGGCTTCATATGGTCCAAAGGCTTCATACAGACAGAGGACTCACCAGAGTCACCCTAACACCAATGTTTTGCAGGGAAACCATACTCAGGCCTATGAATATGAGTGTGTTTCATCAAACGCCATGTTCATAGGACCAAGAACTACTCTGCTTATTGTTATGAGTATTATTCACCTCCTGCAAGGCTATTTGCTAGGGCTCCAAAGCCAAAGTTCTCAGATGTTGCACTTAGACCCCTGAGGATGTGGGTGGCTAAGAAAAATTAACTCTCTTTTGCAGGGAAAGGTCTCTAGCCTGAAATCAAAGGCGTCTGATGCTTATGCTGGGGACCTTAAACATCTTGTGGGGCGCAAGATAAAATGCCCAAATGGTCTTATTATGCATTTCATCCCAGGATTCCTTGACATACATCCTACTTATCCTAACCGTGATCTGAACTTTGACAATATGGTTGTTTGACAAATGTTTATGCCTCACACTTCCCTTGGTGAAGCCTATCCCCCAAACTGCACTATAGGGTACGATACCAAAGGCTTCTGAGTGGATTATGGACAGTGGATGCACTAACCACATGACTGGTGATCGAAGTCTTCTCATGGACTCAACCCTACGACCATCTGACAAGAGTCACATCACATTTGCTGACACTGGTAAAGTAAGGTATTGGGTCTAGGTAGAGTTGCAATCTCAAAGGATCAGCACATGGATAATGTGATGCTTGTTGAATCCCTTGGTTTCAACTTAATGTCTGTCTCAATGCTTTGTGATCTGAATATGGTTATGATATTTGGAAAGTATCGTTGCCTTGTGCTTATGGAATCTGACAAATCTCTACTCTTTGAAGGATACCAAAAAGATGATCTGTACATGATAGATTTCTCAGCAGGACCACAGTTGGCCATATGTCTGTGCTGGCTCTAGCATCGGAGGCTAGGGCATGCTGGCATGAGGAACTTGTACACTCTCGCGAAGAAGAAGCATGTCATAGGCATCGAGGGTGTCAAGTTCAAGAAGGATCATCTGGGTGGTGCCTGCGAAGCTGGAAAGATGACAAGGGCCAAGCATCCCTCGAAGACAATCATGACGACATCACGTCCCTTCGAGCTGCTTCATATGGACTTATTTGGCCCTACTCACTACTCTACTCTTACTACCACTGATTGTCTCTATGGTTTCGTCATTGTTGATGATTACTCAAGATATACCTGGGTGTATATAATTCTCTACAAGACTGAAGTGCAGGATGTCTTTAGACGATTTGCCAATCGTGCCATGACGAACTATGGCATCAAGATCAAGCACATCAGAAGTGACAATGGCACAGAGTTCAAGAACACCGGCCTCGAGACCTATCTTGATACGTTGGGAATCACTCATGAGTTCTCAGCTCCATACACACCTCAACAGAATGGCATCGTGGAGTGCAAGAACAGAACCCTCACTGAGATGGCTCAGACGATGCTTGACAAATACAAGACTCCAAGTTCTGGCCTGAAGCCATTGATACTGTATGCCACGTCATCAATCGTGTTTATCTTCACAAGCTTCTAAAGAAGACATCATATGATCTACTAACTGGTAAGAAGCCAAACGTAAGCTACTTCAGAGTATTTGGTGCTAGGTGATGGATTAAGGATCCGCATCACACTTCGAAATTTGCACCGAAAGCACATGAAGGTTTTATGCTTGGTTACGGAAAGGATTCGCACTCCTTCAGAGTCTTCGACCTCTTTCACTATAAAGTGGTTGAAACTGTGGATGTGCGGTTCGATGGAACTAATTGCTTGCAAAGAGATCACCTGCCTAATGTGCTAGATGAAGTCTCACCAAGTGAATGCATCAAGCTTGTGGGTACTAGAGAAATCATACTTCAGAGGCATAGGCTGAAGAAGAACTCATCATTTCTGCACCTAATCAACCCGAAGACACTGCTCAGCCCGAAGTCAATACTGATGATGAAGACAATGATCAGCCAGAGCAAAGTCTTCGTCCAGTACATCCTCGTGTTGCAAATGAAGTACATATTGAGAAGATAATTGATAGAATCAATGCACCTGGGCCACTCACTCGTTCAAGAGCAACACAACTAGCAAATTTTTGTGGGCACTTTGCATTTGTCTCTAAATCTGAACCCAAGAAAGTTGTTGAAGCCTTCATGGAACCTGAATGGATTCAAGCGATGCAAGAAGAGCTTCAACAGTTCGAGCTGAACAATGTGTGGGAATTGGTTAAGTGTCCTAACCCACGGAAGCATAACATCATTAGCACAAAATGGATCTATCGCAACAAACAAGATGAGCATGGTCAAGTTGTTAGAAACAAGGCTCGTCTCGTTGCTCAAGGCTACACTCAAGTAGAAGAGATTGACTTCGGTGAAACCTTTGCTCCCGTAGCTAGGCTTGAAGCCATTCGCATACTGCTAGCCTATGCCTATAATCACAACATCCTTCTGTATCAAATGCATGTGAAGAGTGCTTTTCTGAATCGCAAGATTAAAGAAGAAGTGTATGTCACACAACCACCTGGCCTTGAAGACCCAAAACGTCCTGATATGGTATACAAGCTCAACAAGGCATTGTATGGCCTCAAACAAGCCCCTCGCGCTTGGTATGACACACTCAAAGACTTCCTAAAGAGCAAAGGCTTCAAACCTGGTTCTCAAGATCCTACGCTCTTCACGAAGACATATGATGGAGAACTGTTTCTATGCCAGATCTATGTGGATGACATTATATTCGGCTGCTCTCACAAGAGATACAGTGATGAGTTTGGACACATGATGCGTGAACAATATCAGATGTCCATGATGGATGAGCTGAAATTCTTCCTAGGTCTTCAAATCCGTCAGCAGAGCAATGGCATCTTCATATCACAAGAGAAATACCTCAAAGATTGCCTGAAGAAGTTTGGAATCCAAGACTGCAAAGGATACACGGCGCCAATGCCAACCAAAAGTCATCTGGGCCCCGACGACAATGGTAAAGAGTTTGATCAAAAGGTATACCGCTCCATGATTGGTTCTTTACTCTATTTATGTGCATCTAGGCCAGATATAATGCTTAGCGTTTGCATGTGTGCCCGATTCCAAGCGGCACCAAAGGAGTCGCATCACTTAGCTGTGAAGCGAATTCTTCGATATTTGGCTTACACCCCAACTCTAGGATTATGGTATCCAAAGGGCTCAGAGTTTGATCTAGTTGGATTCTCATATGCTGACTATGCTGGTGACAAGGTTGATCGCAAGTACACATCAGGCACATGTCACTTTCTTGGACGATCTCTTGTTTGTTGGTCTTCGAAGAAGCAAAACTGTGTATCTCTCTCCACTGCTGAATCTGAATACATTACTGCTGGATCTTGCTGCGGTCAGCTTCTATGGATGAAGCAAACTCTCAACGACTATGGCATCCACCTGAAGCAAGTGCCACTTGTTGGGGAACGTAGTAATTTCAAAAAAATTCCTACGCACACGCAAGATCATGGTGATGCATAGCAACGAGAGGGGAGAGTGTTGTCTACGTACCCTCGTAGACCGAAAGCGGAAGCGTTAGCACAACGCAGTTGATGTAGTCGTACGTCTTCACGATCCGACCGATCCAAGTACCGAACGCACGGCACCTCCGAGTTCAGCACACGTTCAGCTCGATGACGTCCCGCGAACTCCAATCTAGTAGAGCTTCACGGGAGAGTTTTGTCAGCACGATGGCGTGGTGATGATGATGTTCTACCGTCGTAGGGCTTCGCCTAAGCACCGCTACAATATGATCGAGGTGGATTATGGTGGAAGGGGGCACCGCACACGGCTAAGAGATCTAGAGATCAATTGTTGTGTCTATGGGGTGCCCCCTGGCCACGTACATAAAGGAGTGGAGGAGGAGGGGGCCGGCCAAGAGGAGGAGGCGCGCCCAAGGGGGGCAATCCTACTCCAAGTAGGTTTTGCCCCCCCCCCCTTTCCTATTCCAACTAGGAGAAGGGGGAAGGAGGAGGTGGAGAGAAGGAAGGAGAAGGGGGGCCGCGCCCCCTTCCCTTTCCCAATTCGTATTGGGGCAAGGGGGGGCTGCGCGCCACCTCCTGCTACCTCTCCTCTTCCACTACTTTGGGCCCATGAGGCCCAATAACCCCCGGGGGGTTCCGGTAACCTCCGGGTACTCCGGTATATATCCGATAACCCCCGGAACCATTCCGGTGTACGAATATAGTCGTCCAATATATCAATCTTCATGTCTCGACCATTTCGAGACTCCTTGTCATGTCCGTGATCACATCCGGGACTCCGAACAACCTTCGGTACATCAAAACTCATAAACTCATAATATAACCGGCATCGAAACGTTAAGCGTGCGGACCCTACGGGTTCGAGAACTATGTAGACATGACCGAGACATGTCTCCGGTCAATAACCAATAGCGGAACCTGGATGCTCATATTGGCTCCCACATATTCTACGAAGATCTTTATCGGTCAGACCTCATAACAACATACGTTGTTCCCTTTGTCATCGGTATGTTACTTGCCCGAGATTCGATCGTCCGTATCTCAATACCTAGTTCAATCTCGTTACCGGCAAGTCTCTTTACTCGTTCCGTAATACATCATTCTGCAACTAACTCATTTAGTTGCAATGCTTGTAAGGCTTAAGTGATGTGTATTACCGAGAGGGCCCAGAGATACCTCTTCGACAATCGGAGTGACAAATCCTAATCTCGAAATACGCCAACCCAACAAGTACCTTTGGAGACACCTGTATAGCACCTTTATAATCACCCAGTTACGTTGTGACGTTTGGTAGCACACAAAGTGTTCCTCCGGTAAACGGGAGTTGCATAATCTCATAGTCATAGGAACATGTATAAGTTATGAAGAAAGCAATAGCAACAAACTAAACGATCAAGTGCTAAGCTAACGGAATGGGTCAAGTCAATCATATCATTCTCCTAATGATGTGATCCCGTTAATCAAATGACAACTCATGTCTATGGTTAGGAAACATAACCATCTTCGATCAACGAGCTAGTCAAGTAGAGGCATACTAGTGACACTCTGTTTGTCTATGTATTCACATATGTATTATGTTTCCGGTTAATACAATTCTAGCATGAATAATAAACATTTATCATGATATAAGGAAATAAATAATAACTTTATTATTGCCTATAGGGCATATTTCCTTCACCACTTTACTCCGATAATGAAAGCGCCATCAAGATTGCCAACAACCCAGTCTAGCACTCGAAGATAAAGCACATTCAGATCAGTCATCACTTTCTCAGAGATCATGTCATGAAGGAAGATATCGATATCATTCATGTCAACACTGAAGAGCAATTGGCAGATATCTTCACAAAGCCCTTGGATGAGAAAAGGTTTTGCAAGTTGCGGTGTGAGATAAATATCTTAGAACCCTCAAATGTCCTGTAATTGGACACACATCCTAACGCTTATGCATATTGATGACTTATATGTGCAACACACGAAGTAACGTATATCTTCAATCAATGAAGACATACACTCTAAGTGTGAATACATTAATGCGGAATTTGACTTCGGAGCACCACGATAATTGTGTGCCCTGTCTGGGTCTAATACTTCCTATACGGTGGGTAACGCCACCACCAAATTCTTGTTTGGTGTGTTTCAATGGCGTCCTGATTGCATAGTCTTCGCATTTGGTTTGTCTTCAACACTGATTTGGTTTCATGTTTATCTTCACAAGATTGAGTTGGTCTATATATATATATATAGGACAACACTATTCTAATCCTGGGATTAGAATAGTTATTTGGATCACAACGCCTATATAGGGCGCGCGCGAGGACCTCCCGAACTCCACAGAAAAGAAAAAAAAGAAACTAACCCAACCCCGATCCTTCCCACATCCTTCGATGTCGCCGCCACCAGCCCGCTGTGCGCCGCCGTCGCTGCCCGCCCGTCCCAGCGCCCCGTCGCCGCCGCCCACCCGCCCGTCCCTATGCGCCGCTGCCGCCGCCCGCACGCCCCGCTGCCGCCGCCCGCACGCCCCGCTGCGCCGTTGTTTCCAATCACCCCGCGCGACCGCCACCCCAATCCTTCGCCGCCGAGACCCAACCTCCTAGGGAACGGGCGCCGGCCGCCGACCGTTCCTCTAGCACCGGACCGTCCACACGTACGACTACGACCCCGCGCCATCAGCCCCCAATTGTCGCGGCACACCTGCTCCTCGACGCCGACAATCCCGGCAACATCTGCTCCGATGAGACCGGCGCACCTCCCAACACAGATTGATGGTGGACGGCGTTGGGACCTCCTTCCTCCCAACGCCTCTACCGTCGTGCAGGTATTCACCCTCCATTGCTTCTCTGAACTCTTGGTGCAGAAGGATTTGACCTTCTCTGAGCATTTGTTTCTGTGTTTGTCCTCTAAAAAAACTACACTTGAATGACACTTGTATATGTCTGATGGAGGAACTAACCAGGTGGTGCGATATAGGTTCCCAGGACATATTGAACTTCAGAGAAAATCACTTCCAGGTGGGACGGAAAGTCATGAGAAACAAATATGTCCAACCCATCAGCTGTAGATGTCTGCACTCCCTGCAAAAGTAAAGAGGCCGGATCTCCTAAATCCTCATCTGAAGCTGTGAAAAACCAATGAGAAAACATGGATTAAAATGTAGTATGTGCAATTGTGGTACCTCTAGAGTTGTCTCCAAGAAGCAGGGAAGAACACTTGTAGCGATAAGAAATGATGTCCCCAAGAAATCCAGTCCCGGGCGGCTATATATCACTCGATCATCTTGGTTAAGACAAAAAGAAACTTCACTGTTTCATGTCATAGAGCTCCTCAGAATGCAGTGAGAAATGGAGCAGCCATACGTTTCTGCAAGATGGGTGTAGCAGTGATGGTGCTGGCTTTTGGCATCAATGTTGCTTTTGTTTTTCCCAAAGCATGCTTCCTTGCTTGCACCAGTAGACAATGCCATGCTGCTGCTGATCCTCTTTGGGATATCTCTTTTCTTTTTGTTCTGTTCTTCTTTTTCATCCCTTTCTTTCTCTCTTTAGATAGCAGAATCTGCATTTTTTCTGTTTCATTTAAGCATCAGGGGCATGTGTTTAACTTTAATCGCCATGGATTATATGTACTTCAGTAAGAAAACGTGGTGTACCTCCTTTTTCTGCAGATCATTCTCAAACATAGATACTGCCTCTAGTACAGCCCTTTGTGTGAACTTCAGTGCAAATTGATACATGTTTACTGTAAGAAACCACTAGCAAATCATACATTCGTAAACCAGTTAACTGACCAGGAGAACGGATCATCGTCTTGTTGTATTTGTTTGTGGTACAGCCGTACATGTATATATGATTGTACAATCTCTCTTTGCCAGTAAAGCTACTGACAATTAGAACATATATGAAAAGAGAACAACTAAAAACAACTGAAACAAAATTACAGCCCATATGATGTCCCCCAAATTATAACCCCATGGCAATTATTTGAACAAACTATGTGCCGAAGTCCAAAGACGAGTCCAACGCCAGATATAACTGGTCACTGGAGTATGTAGGCAAAAATTATACTGTTATGTATTTCAGCATAGATGAACGCACATCCTCCATGAAAGCCACAACCTTCTCCTGAAAAGTTATACTATTAGTTCCTCTTCTTGTGTTTGTCCTCTGAAAAAGCTACATTTTGGCTGCATGAAGTCTGTGCAGCCAAAATGTATTAACCTTCTAATTGTTGCACTTGGTCTGTGCGCATTTTACTTTATCCATTTGGCTAATAACTGTTGTCCCCCTATAAGTTTGTAGTTATTGGTTATTATAACTGAATTTTTTATTTTAGTTTGCAACGTACAGCACAATAATTTTTTGCAGAGAGTTCAATTAAACAATAATTTCAGAGCAATTAGAAAGAAGGTCAAACACATTTACATTGGAAGGTCATTGTTACTATGAATGTTCATTTTGGGAAAATGACAACATATGGAAAAAATAGCTCCTATTGTTATTGCTTACTTCCATAGCAAAAGGAAATTACATTGGAAAAATTATGCATTGTCCAGAGACGACTTGGGGCGTCCACCCACACCAACATATGATCATTCATGTATACATTGTAAACAATATGAGAAGTTCAAAATATGCTACTCCCTCGTACCCATAATAATTATCGTGTGTTTTAGTTTAAATTTAAACTAAACCATGTCAATAGAATAAAATCAAGAAGTCCAAATTAAACCATGTCAATAGAATAAAATCAAGAAGTCCAAATTTAAAACATGGAGCAGTCCGGTGTTTATAAAACCTAAGGGTTTCCACATTATCAAAGAATAAAACTAAGAAGTTCAAAAAATAATGAAGCAAATATAAAATTTACAATAAATGGATTTTCTAGTTCAATTTAAAAAAAATAGAGGGAATTCACAATACATTTTTTTGTGAAGTAAAAAAAATCAAGTTTTTAAAGAACTAAAAATAGAGTAGATTGATATTTACAAACCAAGAAGTCTAATTAAAAAAATAGAGAAGTTCGATATTTATAAGAAAAACTCAGATTTTCCATGTTATTAAAGAATAAAAATGACGAAGTTCAAATTAAAAAAGAGGAGTAGTTCGATGTATATGGGAACTAAAATTATTACTTTTTCTAAGAAAAATAAAAGTATGAAGTTCAATTTACAAAAAAAATGTTTGATGCTTATTTAAAAAGATATTTCCTTTCTAAGAAATATGACTAAGAAGTTGAAATTAAAATAACATAGAAGTTCAAAGTGTATAAAAAACTTAGATTTCTTGCAAGAAGTTCACGTGCACCTTCGTGCACAGTTTAGAATTTATATTGCGAGACGTCCGACGTCTAATTACATGTTTTAAAAATGGCAAAACATGACGTCCAACCTTCAATTGCGTGTAGTCGACGCATACACAAAAATGTGATAGAAGTTCATAGTTAAAACAACGAGAAGTTCAAGTACGACAAGGAATGCATTTCAGGTGAGAATAAAAGTATAGAAAAATAAAAACTTAAAATGTTGGAAGAAGTTCAAGTGCTATGTCAAGGGAAGTTCAAAAATTCTTGCGAGAGAGGTTCACCTTGTATTTCCATGTTCAAAACCACACAATTTTTTTGTGTTTTAAAATAATTCTCTCAATCCACAAAGAAGTTCAGTTATTATTTGGGAGCAATTTGATTTTGAAAAGAAAATAAAAAATTCAAATTATAAAAATGGAAATAGTTTATGTACTACATGGTGTGTTTTTAATATGAGAAAAATGAATTAAAAGGAAAGGTTTCTCCTTGTTATTAAAGAATGGAAACAAAAAGTTCAAAAATTAAATAACAAGAAGTTCAACTTTTAATAATAGAGCGCTTCAAAATTTCGTAAAAAAGATTAAGAAATAAAACCAGGAAGTCCATATTAAAAAGATGGAGAAGTTCGATGATTATAGAAAAACTCAGATTTTCCTCGTTATTAAAGATTGGAAAAAAGAAGTTCAAAAATTAAATAACAAGAAGTTCAACTTTTAATAGTTGAGCGCTTTAAAATTTCATAAAAAAAGATTAAGAAATTCAGATTAATATTCATAAAAAACTCATATATTTTCATGTAACCGAGATAAGTTCACATTGATAACTGCCAGAAGTTCACGTACTACACTGTGTGCATTTGGTATTAAAAAGAATAAAAAAGCAAAGACTAATTTTGTTTATTGTTATAAGTTCAAGTCCTCCGTCGGAGAAAGTTAAAAAAAACTATTGTGAGAGTGGTTTATACAAAAGGAATACCATTTGTGTAACACATGACGAATGGATGAGAAAATTACAAATGAAAAATACGTCATAGAAGTTCAACGTGAAAAGAGTGGAAGTTCACCTACTACACTGAATGAATATCAGATGAAAAACTTTTAAAATCGTCGCGAGTATGAAAAAATGATCAAGACGGGAAAGTTGCGTGTTTACAACAGCTTTCCATCGGTATATCACTTGCTCAATTTAAATGAGTGGATGGAAAGTTACGAGTATTGGATGGAGAGCTGAGAGCAAAAAAATCCCGTGAAAAACAGAGTGAAGTTCAAGCACACACGCTGAGAAGTTCAAGTTCTTCATGTGGTACATATTTGAAGAATCTGTTTCGCGATAAAGGCAGAATGCATGATCCCGCCGTTTTTGAAATTACTTGAAAACGGCTAGGAATCAGAGAAAACCATCAACATGAAAAAGTTTCGCATTTTCCGTAGCTTTTCGGTGGTATATTATTTGCCCCATTCTGATAAAGTTTGTAGAAATTATGGCGAAAATACGTTTTTTGCCATTTTCGAAACTGACTTAAAACCGTAAAGAATTGGGAGAAACAATACATACCAAAAAGTTTCACATTTGTTCAAGCTTTCCAACGCCATATCATTTGCTGCATTCGAACGAACGGTTAAAAAATTAGCTTGAAAATACGAACTCAGTAGGACTTGGACCATTTTCTAAATTACTGTTAAACCATCAAAATTAGAAAAAAAACATTCAAGATGAAAAAGTAGCGCATTTTCATAAGCTTTCCAATGCCGTATCATATGCCTCCATTGGATTAGCCGTTTAGAAATGACATCGAAAAAATGAACTCAGCTGTTCGGTTTACGAAATTTTACGTTTTTTTTCAAATTACTCTTTAACCATAGGGAATTAGAGAAAACTTTCAACATGTGGAAGGAGCGGTTTTGAAGCAGCTTTCCAACGCCATATTATATGCCTCATTCCGATAAACGGTTTAGAAATGCGATCGAAAATACGATTCACGTTTTTTGTGCAAAGAAAAAACGGTTTTCAAAACTGCTCTTAAACCGCTTATATTTTGGCAAAAATTTAAGTTGGGTCATGATATTGGTGTCCATAGCTTTCCAACGGTATATCGCAAGCCCCATTTGGGCAATGTTGGCAGAAGTTCAACCTAGTTCATAGGCAAGTTCAATGTACTACTAGTGGGGCAGGTCAGGTTGTGATCAGAATATTATTCTGATCCCGTGATCAGAATAGTGTTTATGTATATATATATATAGTACTATTTCAGTTATGGTTATTAAATTTATTGAAGTTCTATAATTTGATGCAAAAAAACCACATTCATATATAGTACTATTTCAGTTATGGTTATTAAATTTATTGAAGTTCTATAATTTTATGCAAAAAAACCACATTCATATACAACGGCAGATATGGGTGATATACAACTTTTCTCCCTGCTGGAGATCCCTATTAATACTACAAGCTATTTCTTTGCACATATTTCTTTGGAACATGAGAAAACACTGAGAAAGAGTGTTGTCATGTATGAGATGGTTAGCATCTACAGTATGAAACTTTTAGGAAGAAATGTGTCATTGAAACAAACCAAGATTTGTGATTGAGGTGGCTGGCAAAAAAAAGATGTGGTGATTCCATTGTTCTGAAAATAGTGTCCTTGAAGTTGTGGTAGACTGTATGAATAGTCATTTACTCCAAAAGCTTATTCCTTCAGTGTCAGTATAAGATGATTTTCTTCCTGAAACACAAATTTCAGCACACTTCACAATGACATCTCATATGTCCTCTCAAGTTTCTCCAGCTCCACATCAACCCAGTCAACAGACTTGTCTAAATAAAAACATGGTGATATTTCATATTAAGGCTAATAAAAATAAGAAAGAAAACTCACAACAATATCAGAGTACTATTGATGAGGACATCAATACCATTGTTACACCCACAGCCCCTACTGTTACATATACTGGACCAATTACTAGAGCTCGCGCACGCCAATTAAATTACCAGGTACTTTCGTTTCTTGGTAATGATTCTAATGTTCATGAGATTATGATGCTGCCTAAATTGGATACATTTGTTTTGCTTACAAATGAAGGGCCTAAGCTTGGAGAAGGATGAACATTGGAGCAAGAACACCAATCTCAGTTTCTTGCTTGTTCTTCGTTTGCTCGCAGGAAACAGGCCCTCGTGGTCAGGTTGATCGTGCTCCGGCGTGGTCAATAACCCCTCGGAAGTTGGTTTAGCGATTGCTAAGGCGCGACGTCTCGCACGTTCGTAGTCGGATCGTCAAGGTCGACTCCCACAGAAAACGATAGCCTCCATCTCATCGAAACATCGGGACACCCTCGCCTCTATCAACTATCTGCCATTTTTTGGTAAGACGCCATATACGAATAGCTTTTGACGAGAATATCAGGAGCTCTGCCTTTGCATTATAGGTAGAAGGAGTTCAGAATGTACAACATGTGGCCACCAGAAGAGGTTGGCAGAAAAACAACACACACGTTGTAAAAATATACACACACTCTGGCTACATCTCTGTAATTATAGGAGACTCCTTCGCTGCTCGGTACAGGGTAACATCCTCATTAATTAGTGCTGAAACCCTAATCGCCGTTAATTCCTTTTGCTCAAAAACCCTCCAATTCCGCTCCTTCCACAGGTTCCAAGCGGTGTATGCCGCCCAAGTGATCCCCTCATGGACCCTACCCCGCCCTCCCGGGGTGGCGCAGAGCCTAGTCCACCAGTCTTCAATTGAGGAGGTTGCTGATGCAGCAGCGCACATTGTGCTATGTGTTCTCCAGAATTGACACCACACTTCCTTGGCGAAACAGCACTGCAGAGTTAAGTGCATAGCTGTTTCCTCTTCCTAGTCGCATAATTTGCATTTTTCATTGTGAGGCCATCCTCTGGAACGAAGCCGATCCGCGGTCCAGTTTCTGTTTTGTAAGACCAGCCATATGTAGAATTTAACCTTGCCTTCCATTCTGCACTTCCAGACCTTTTCCAACCCCAGTTGTTCAATCTAGCCACGAACTGAATTGCATAGGCAGCGGAGGCCGAGTATTTTGCATTTGCAGTTATAGACCATCCAATCTGGTCCTTTGAGTCCACCAGCATCACCGTTTGAAGCATGTTCCACAACCTGATGAATTCAGTTATCTGCGCCTCGTTGTTCATCCTCTGCGTACCATGCATCCAGCGGCCTGTTACGATCGCCTCCCTGACCGAAAGTCTCTTAAATCTGGCAAGCTTAAAAATCTCCGGCGCGACAATGCAGGGAGCTTCCCCATGAAGCCATCGATCCGTCCAGAAGATTGCTAGGCGTCCATCTCCCACTTGGATAAAAGTGCAGCTCGAGAAAAGTTGCTTGTCCACAACATCAGTTGGTGTGGTGGAACCCTTCCAAGGCCGATCAACATCATCCCATTTAAACCACTCCCAGCGCAACCGAAGCGCCCTGCTGAAACAGACGATGTTCTTCACCCCAAGGCCTCCATATTTTTTGGGGGAGCATATCTATGCCCAGTTTACCAGGCTTTTGCCACCAGCCGATGCATCCTCCGACTCCCATAGGAAATTTCTCCTGAGCTTGTCAACTCTTTTGATGAACCACTTGTCTGGTTGGAGAACCGTCAAGAAAAAGGTGGCTGTGGCCGTGACGACCGAGTTGATGTAGATCAACCTTCCCATTCTGTTCATCAGGCGCCCCTTTCGGGGAGAGTTTTCCTGCAATCTTATCAATCACCGACTGAACCTCAGCCCTCCTCGGCTTCCTGATACCCAGCGGCAAGCCCAAATACTGGCAAGGGAAAGATCCTGGCAGCCCACCAAACTGCGCTATCATGGGGGCGATATCATTGGTTGTGCACGCAATAGGGTATGCCACTGTTTTCTCCATATTTGTAGTGAGGCCCGAGGCATTACCAAACAGCAGTAATATTTGTTGAACAGCCATAAAATCCTCCATGGTTGGATTGATGAACAGAGCAGCGTCATCAGCGTAAAAGCTTGACCTGAACCGAGCAACATGAGATCTCAAAGGGGAGAGAATTCGTCTGTCTGTGGCCATAGTCAGTAGTCTTTGCAGTGGCTCCATTGCGATGATGAAGAGCAGCGGGGATAGAGGATCCCCCTGACGCAGCCCCCTTCTGTGAAGAAATGGAACTCCTGGTGATCCATTGAGCAAGACCCTTGACGAGGAGGTTGACAAAATGAGCGACACCATATCGCGCCACCGCTGCCCAAAGCTCATTGCCTCCATGACCTCGAGTAAATATCCCCACCCCACAGAATCAAAAGCTTTAGCTATATCCAACTTCAGGAACACAAGGGGGAATTTTGCAGAGTGAGCCGCCTTGATGACATTCTTGACATATAAAAGGTTGTCTTGGATAGCTCGACCTCTTATGAAAGCACTTTGATTGTTCGTGACAAGCCCATGTATTTCTAGAGCCAATCTGGAGGCCATCATCTTACTCACAAGCTTTGGAACCGAATGCATTAGGCTGATAGGTCTAAAGTCACAGGCCTGTTGAGCTCCTTCCTTCTTTGGCAGTAGAGCAATGTTAGCCGTGTTGAGCAAATGCCAGTTTTGCCCACGCAGCGAGTGTACAGAGTTTACAGCGGCCAACAGATCCTCCTTGATAATGGACCAGCATCGCTTGAAAAAAGCCCCTGTGAAACCATCTGGCCCTGGCGCCTTCTCCCCATGCACCTCAGTAACAGCCGTCTTCAACTCCTGCTCGGTGAACGGCGCGTCCAAATGCTGCAGGTCCCTTCTTGGCAAATCAAGGAAATCCCAATTCAGCTTTGTTGTGCCGGAGAAGGGGGTGCCCATGAGCCCTTGGAATCTCTCTAAGAGAATTTTAGCTTTGGCACTATGGTCTGTGACCAGCCCACTGCTCCCTAATAGCGCTGGAATGTGGTTCTTTCGCCGCCGCCCACTGGCCCTTTGGTGAAAAAACCGGGTGCTTGCATCGCCTTCTCGTATTTCCGTCAGTCTAGACTTTTGTCTCCACCGCGCTCTATCAATTGCCGCCAGGCCCAACAACCTGACCTTGAGCAGACCACGCAACCGACGCTCCTCGTCAGAAAGAACTCTTTCCTCCTGGGCCAGATCAAGCCTGAAAATGACTTCGCTTGCCACCTTGGACATGAAAACAGCCCACTTCGTACGCTGCTTGTTCCACAACCGCAGAGCCCTCGCCATTCTGGATAGCTTGTTGTGCAGCACCCTCACTGGGTCCGTTGATTTGACCTCCCTGGTCCATGCCTGGTTGACAATGTCATCGAAACCTTGAGCTTTTAGCCAATGATTCTCGAATCTGAACGCCTTGTAGTGTGAGCACTCCATCTTTCTCAGAATAATTGGGCAGTGATCAGACACATTCGTCGAAGCTGGTGATAGCTGGTACTGTGGGAATGAAGCCTCCCAATCACTGGACACAAGCATTCTATCAATTTTAGTGAGCGTGACATTTTCCCGCTCACTGGACCATGTAAAACGCCTTCCAAGGAGTGAAAGATCAATTAGCCCCATGTCCTCTATGGCAGTCCTGAAGCGACCCATCATGCGCAAATTTAAATTGTTGTTGTTCTTGTCATTAGCTCTATAAATCATGTTAAAGTCTCCAAGCATCATCCACCGTGGCAGCACAAGCTGGCTTAAACTCTTCATTTCATCAATGAACAAGATCTTCTCTGCTTCCATCTGCGGCCCGTAGACACCGGTGATCGACCAAACTTCTCCATCAGATTTGCATCTTACCGTGGCAGAGACACAGTAAACACTGACAGGCATAGGAGCAACAGTGATTTCGAAATCATCGGAACATGCGATGAGAATGCCTCCTCTGGAGCCAACCGCCGGCAGGGAAATGAAGTTGTCTCTGAATCTTGGCCCCAGGGTCTCAACTACCAGCGCATTGGTCAGATCACTGATCTTCGTCTCTTGTAAACAAACAATGTTGCATTTCAGATCAGACACAAAAGTCTGCACGGCCTTCCTTTTCGCGGGGTTGTTCAGTCCCCGCACATTCCAGCTTAGGATGGAGAAATCCATAAAACAAGACAAACCCACTCATAGCAGACCCAAGGAACTACAACCATGAACTGCTTACAGCGACAGAACACATTCCAGCAGACCCGGCCTGTCACCGTCATTGGGATCGATCGGCTTGCTAGGACCAACAGGACATTTCGAGGAACACCCCTCACGGCACATCCAGAACTAACAACCCAAAGCTGCACTAACATCGGGAAACTAAGAGAACACACCATCACCTAGCAGCTGGCCAGGGAGGCAGGTCAGACAGGGATCGGCTGCACCTGCCCCTGACCTCCACCCCCACCTTTCTTCTCCATGCTCGTCACCTCCGGCATGGATTCGATTGCTCCGATGAAGTTATCCGGCAGGGGCTTCTTGAAGATTGCTCTGTAGCGCTCCAGGGCCGTCGACGCGGCCTTGGGGGGCGGCGCATCTCCGGTGATGATGCCGGCCTTCTTCATCAGGACGAGTTGAACCTTATCCATGGTGGACCAGGTTGCCGACGGCTTGGCGGCCAGCCTGCCGCTGCTCCTCTTGGTGATTTTCTCAGTAGGCGCATCCCTTCTGCCTGGATCTGGGATTGGCGTGGGCAGCAGAGCAGCAGGGGCAGGGGAAGAGCAGGCGATGAGGAAGTGACTCAATGGATCAGCCAGATCCCCACCGCCCCCGTCCGCATCCGGTAGGGCCATTTCATTGGCATCTACAAGATCGTCTGGGCCCGGCCCACGGAGAGCTACGCCGTCCTCCAAAGCCACGGAGCCAGCGGGGCAGGGGGGAGGAGCGGGGGTAGCTGGGCTAGGCCAGGGCCTGCGGGCAACCACAAGGGGAGTGCGGCCCATATGCTCCCGCAGTCAGATCTTCACCGTCTTGACCGAGCAGACTTGAGGATTGGTCAGCGCCCGCGGATGCTCCAACGTCCAAGCCCTCTGGCTCCGGGCCCGCGAATGCACCAATGGGCGTGCATGCAGCGGAGGGGGCATGCACGTCGCCCGGAACCCCGCTGCAAGCCATCACCCCTTCCTCTCCACGCCATGCCGCTCCTGCCTCTTCCTGCTCTGCCACAGACCGCGGTGCCAAGGGGCTTTCATGAGAAAGGGCAGGCATGCCTCCTGATTGCCCATCTGCAGCTCCTTCCCCCTTCCCTTCCTGGCTTGGAGCCCTGACCGACACCGCAGCCACGCCGAGCACCAGGCTGTCGACAGAGGCGTCGCCAGAGCCCGTGAACGGGTCCGCACCCCGCTGCAGGGTAGTCCATCGGCCCAACGTCGATGAGCAGCGGCTCCGACGCCGCCGTCGACCCCTCGTGCCTCCGACCACCGACGTCTCCCCTCCCCTCACGCCTCCCACCTGCCTCACGACGATGCCCGCTTGGTCCAGCTTTGTGCATCCCGATGCTTGCCTGCCTGAAACCTTCACCGGAACCGTATGATAGCTGAACACCAAATGAAAATTCCTGGTCGACAATTTTCTATACATGAATGTGCCTTCATGTTCAACTTCAAGGTTTCAATCCATCCAATTTCGTTGCTGCAAGATACGAATTTCAGTTCCCAAACCTACAAACCAAATCCAATCATAACCAGATATTGAAAATCACATCTCATCATGAAACTGAATCTCCATGTTTCTCACGTCACTGACCCACCATTCAGGCTGGACGTGGCGAGCGGGCCTTTGGCCCGGTTTGCGGCCCGCTAAGGACCGGATTGAACGGTCCTAGCCATGTAAAATAATTAGTCGGTCCGAGCTCAAGAATCAGGCCCATCAAAGCTACGGTCCTGTCCTGTTTTTGACCGAGCAGACCGACAATCCGAGTGACGACCTGCGCGAAAGGAGTAGTGGAGGAACAGTGTAGGGAGCGCTGCACCTATCGGCCGTCGACCGTCGCCATCTTCACCTGCCCGTAGTAGACTGCCTCCTCCACGTCTGGCCGCCGTCGACCATGCCAGTTTACAACTACTGTCGAAGTTTCACAAAATACAGTTTCGTCAGATGTAGCCGTAAGCTGTTAGAATTCAGTTTCTTCAGACAATACAATTTTCTTCAGTTTCGTCAGAAAATATTGTTTTCTTGGAAGAGCTGCCATGGCAGCCGTTTCAGCACAACACGCACGATCAGCCATGATTTTCGCATCCAACACAATCAGGCAAGTATTTTTTGAAATGCAAGGAGTAGATATAAGGGCATGCACAATGGTTCTATCTTAGCAATGCCATGTAGGATAAATGATGATGTGGAGGAGAGAGAAATCATAAGAAAAGGTTTATCTTCTCTTATTTAAGAGAAAACAAAAGATGGTATCTTAGCACAATATGCTTCACCATGTTTTTAGGAATAACTAATTATTGAGAATAAAGCTAAGAGATGATTCATTGTAGACATCTTTTTTTTGTCATCTCTAGATTACATGCAAGACTTAAGATAAAACGATCTTATCAATCATTGTGCGTGCCCTAATAGTGCCCACTTCCTATAATCATGGGCCATCACCCTGGTTCAGTTTCCTTTTATTCAGTCGAGCAGGAAACCAAAAATACAAGGGAAACACGATTTGATCCGAAAATCATGGCGCCATTTGAGGAAGAACTCGACGTCAGCTCTGATCCTCTAATCACGGCAAGGCCCATAAACATAAAATTGTGGCCTCATATGCGTGCTACAGTACTTGCATGCAATAGAAAAAACTGCTAATGAACAAATATGTGCAGGTTCATGGATAACAGGTGTGCCGCCCAGCGCACACGTCCCCTACCTTGCCGTTGGTGCTCACATGTCGCCCACCTTGCCGCCGGTCATTGGCGGAGCTAGATGCAGACTACGCCTGGGGCTACACTATGTTGAATGATAAACTTCTATGATTTTCTATGCTTTGCATGAAGAAATTATAAAGGAAGTTGTTTATAGGCCTGGGGCTATAGCCCTAGCTGCCCCAGGCCTGTCTCCGCCACTGCCGCCGGTGCTGCGCAAGTCGCACATCTAGCCGCTGCACCCGTGCAAGTCGGCGCCGGTGGTTGTTGGCCGGTCACTCGGTCGAATCCAGGCTTGGCCGCCGCCGGTCCGGTCCGTGAAATCAGGACCGTCATGATGCTCAGTCCGGTTCCGTCCGGACCTTCCGTTGGCGGCCGGTCCAAACAACGGCTCGGACCGGGACCGTGTCCACCCTGGCCCATCGTATACCCCCCGAGGCGTGTCTCCGGAAGGCCTCTAAAGGCGACGTTGGACACCCCGGCGGTCTCTTCCGTGCTGAGGGGAGGCAGTGTCGCCGCCGCCACCACACATCATGGGAGAAGGAATGGGGTCGAGCTCGAACTCAAGGGAGCGTCGGGCATTGCGAGGTTGGTACGGAGGCTAGTCAGTTCTCACCGCACCAGGCTCTAACACAACAGAGTAGCACAAATGTAGCAGAATTTCGCCAACCAAAATGGAGTATCATAGGTGGAGCGGTTCTCACCGCACCGGGCTAAAAAAAGAGAAACACTAAAACCCAAGAATTTGGTAACCAAGTCAACCAAGAACAAACAAACCACCGAATGCAACACAACCATGGGTAAGCCATTGAACGCAACCCAACGACGGTCAAACCATACAAGAAGGTCAAAGTGCACTTGCCTCAAGCCATAAATACACTCATCGAAGAATTTCTCTTAGCATTGAAAGCTCTGAAACCTGAGGAAAAAACACTCTTAATAATATCTTAACAACCGAGGTCACTACAAGCTAAAGCTCTGAAACCTGAAGAAAAAAACACTCTTGATACCCAGTTTGGCTGACGAAGCACACTGCACCGAACTTGAGATGCCACGGGTTGTAGGTTTTTCTAGTTTTGATTGTTTCGGCCAGCAGCAAAACACTTGTGCCGGATCTAGATGAAGCTTAGTACTTGACATGAGTAAGGTTTCCATTCTCTTGATTGTTTCAAAGCTTGACCTAAACGTTGGCTGGACCTGATCGATTTAGCAGCAGAACAAGAATACTTGCATGAATCTCCGATCGTGGAGATAGCTTGTTTGGCACGTCCTCGATGCCATCGCCGTCATGAAGCACATGGTGTTGGCGTCGCTGGCGGCAAGGCAGGCAACTGCAAGACAAGATCATGAACGCGTGAACCTTTCTCGTGCTAACGTCCTCACCCGTCGTTACGGCAGCGGGGATCGTCGGCGAGATGCGGCGGATCCTCGTCCAGGATGCGGCGTTGCTCTCCTCTGCCCCTCTCTCTCTCTATGGATGAAGTCAATCCATCGAGTCAATTAGGATTGTGTTCAAATTTTCTTGGGATATATATGTTGTTATTAGGGAAAGGGGTATAGCGTTCTGATTTTCCCATCAGGATATACTTTGGGATATACTTGGTTAAAACCCCATCCTCCCAGAAACGGGGGACAGGAGACGTAATTGGAAGGAGCGTAATTGTTGGGATCCATTGATAATGAAGGAGCGCTACGGGCAATTTTTTGACGCAATAAACCGGGTGGATGCCAAGTTGCGTGCGGTTTTTGGAAGAAAATCTATGGGAGGGAGACAATCGATGTTTAGGCAAATCCTTCGATCGGTGTGGGAGGGAGGTAACGAACGAACGACGTACGAAGTCCTTCATTAGGAGTAGAGATTATTGGTGATGATGCAAAAGCAAGGCCTCATCTTGTTCTTCTGTATCTTAGTAGCCATACAAGTTCTTTTTTTCATTTATCAACAAACTAACCCTAATGCTGGGCACAATCATGCAAATACATAACACCCTGCTAGACTAAATAATAAATTCTTGTGACGAAAACAATAGACATAAGAATGTTGTGAAAAGAATTAATCAACTTAGATAGTATGTACCGGAAAAAGCATGGGAATATAAATATTGCTAGTCTTACAAGGATATTTACAAGAAAAAAATCCAACCTCTAACTAAGAGTACAACCGGATTATTAGAATGATGAGTTTCTTCTAGCTCATAAATGATTTACGTTTTCTGCAGTACAAAT
Source organism: Triticum urartu (assembly GCF_003073215.2). Classification (NCBI taxonomy): domain Eukaryota; kingdom Viridiplantae; phylum Streptophyta; class Magnoliopsida; order Poales; family Poaceae; genus Triticum; species Triticum urartu. The sequence continues at coordinate 311,317,496 of NC_053028.1, read as the reverse complement.
AATAGTCAGTGTGTATTGAGCGCCTGATTTGCAGGAGTAAATATATTCATGGGATGATCCTGATAAAGAGGAAGAGGAACATTGAAGCAATTAAGGAAAAAGCTAGCTCGCCATCAGGCCATTGCCCGTAACGTACATAACTGCATCATGCAGGCTAGCTCGCCATCATGTAGATCCTCGTAACTATACCAAGGAAAAGGCACATTACATATGTCAATCAAGCAGGCACGAAACTTAGCAGAAAGTTGTAAACAGGAAAGCAGTTTATAAAACATTGAGGACCTCTGTCACACCGCTCGCCGCCGTCTCCAGGAGTTGAGGCTCGGCTAGTCGTTTTGCCCGGGAGGATGGGGTCTGGCCAACTCCGTCCTTCCGAAAAGCTGCACGACCTCCAAGGACATCTTCTTGCTTCCCGTCTCTCGGTGGCTCGGTGCTGAAAAACGTTTGGTGACGGTTTTACGCTGCGATGGGTAGGGCAGAAGGCTGAGTCCGCCGTCCAATCATGAACAGGTGGAAGACGCTGGTGGGAGGCCTGGTTCGGCAGTGATCCTCAGGGCGATGACGCTCGGCGGCGGCAATCAACGTAGGTGCGCAGAGGCGATGCGGGTTTGGTGGGCCTTGGGTGTCCCGCACTGCTGGCGTAGATTCGAGGCGAGTACTCAACAACACCACGATCTTCCCTGGTCATGGTGCTCCGGCCTATTCTCCTCGAGGAGGATGGTGGCCTCCCGGCGCGGCGCGAGCATGATCGTAGCAACGGTGCAGGTAGTGTCTTGCGTACCCTAGCGCGGCGGGCACACGATCATCAGATGAATGAGATGAAATCTGGAAAGGAAGGAAGAGATATTTATGGAGAGAAAAAATCAATAGCAGAAAAGGCAGGAAATAAACCAAGATACGGAATAAAAGAATATGCCCGTGATTGATGTGAATTGATTGCGTTATACATTGCCAAAGAAGAGATCAATTATACCATATAATAATTGAATGAGTTGCCAAAGATTGATCCTGTTTTATCTAGAAAAATAAAAACTGATTAAATAGAAAATCAGGCGGGGGAGGAAATAGAGGGAGTACTACCATACCATGCACGAATTAATTGCGACTAGTTACCATACATAAATTGATTACCTGTTAAGAAAGGAATAGAAAACCAAGGATAAAACCAGCAGGAGAAAACCGGTGGGGAGAAAAGAAAATCGATTGAGGTGAAAGGGGGTCGTAGGAGAGGTTGGACGAAGGGAGGGGAACGTAAGCCTTTTAGGTAGTAGAGATTTGACAACATCCATACTTGACAACATAATCCGTACATATGAATTGCAATCTTTATATCCATACACATTGAAAACATAGGGAAAAATGTTTACAACCTATATGTCAATTCACAACATATGCATAAATATCCATTCATCACATATCTGTATATTCATACATATACAAACAATCATGTTCATCCATACGCATTGCATACACATTCCAATGTATATATATATATCCATACATATGCGTTCATCCACTAACAATCTATCCATACACATTGAAATTAAACCAACTCCAATATATCCATGCAACTTATCCATCCATGCGTCCATACACATTAAAAAAAAAAACTACTCCAACATATCCCATACAATCTATCCATTCATTCATCCACACATTATATACCTAATATCCATACTAAACAACTTTAACATGACAAACTTCCAAACAAGAGAAACTAGGGTGCACCTAGTGGTATAAAATGCATCCGAAATACAAAGATTTGATACAAAATAATTGGAGTAAAGGATGAAGAATACCTTGCTCTACGTTGGGGAGGACAAATCGACCAAAATGATGCCTAAACGAGGGAGATCGAAGGGGGGATTGCAGAGGAGAGAGTCACCTCCTCTCTGTTCGGGAGAAACAGGGGAGAGCCTGCTCGAGAGAATGGGTGGGTGGCTGGGTAGACCCCACACCACCCCGTCGACCACTTACCTCTCAGGGGCCTACTTCCAGCCTACTGCCATCGAGCCTAGCAGTAAGGTATAACAGGCTACCGCCGCAATCCCTGGCGGTGGTCGCTTATCCATGTCAACAAGCACCATGACGGCGCAGACACATTGGGCAAGTACCTACTGCCATTGACCATGGCCATAGGTAGTGTTACCCTACCGCCACAGACAACAGGGGTAGAAAAAAGGTCAAATCCAGAAGAAATGTCAGAACAGTGATTTTGGCCTCTCGGTGGCGAGCGTGGGATGTCAGAACAGGGGAGTGGGGGCCAAAGGGTTGCCAGAGGTGGAGGCTAGAGCAGGGTACATGAGTAGTTCTCCCAACTAATGTCGAATTACTGGGCTGATAAGGCTAAAATCCAAATTAAATGACTAAACGTCGACAGATTTTTCAACTTCTTCAAAAGTTCCCAAAAGAAAATATTGCAACTACTACTATGCCCAATGCTGGCCAATCAAGTCAATTTACATCTTTATTACAATAGCCTTTTTTGTATGCTTTGCATGGAACATACGATGCTAGATTTGGAACTACATACAAAGCTCAAAAGCAAAATTATATACTGAGCATATTACAATAATAACGTTATATATGCAAATTAGTGGGGAAAAGAAATAAATATCATTTTGTTGTATATTAGCAGATAATAGGATTGCAAACGCTGTCACTCTTCCTCTGTGGTCTCCGAGATAAGACGCACTTCATATAGGTCGTCACCACCTTTTCCTGGGTCATCGGAACAATGGTAAGATAGTGATTGATACAGGGTATTAGACAATAACGAGCACAACTCACCAATTTCAGCCTTAATTCCAGGACCGAAAAAGGAGGTGAATTTTGCCTGCGTAAGAAAAAAGTTTGCAAGGCTCAGTACTCATATACTCCCTCCGTTCCCAAAAGTCTTTTTAGAGATTCCAACAAGTGACTACATACGAAGCAAAATAAGTGAATCTACACTCTAGAATATGTCTACATACATCCATATGTTGTAGTCCATTTGAAATATATCTAAAAAGACTTATATTTAGGAACGGAGGGAGTATCTGCATATATACTACTACTAGTTATAAAAGCACGAGTGAATCCAAATGATATGTGCCATCCAACCACCTATGTCCACTGTATCACGTTGCTTCAATGATGTATACATCACATCATCAATATTTTGAAAACATGATAATTGCATTGATCATAATTTGAAACAAAATTAGTTGCATTAAACACAATAAATCTTGGAATTAATATTAATTGTGATCAATCTTGAAAATAATATTACTGTCAAGCTGTATGTGCATGCACGTATACACGGTTACTAATTTAATTTTGGACGCAACTACAAAACGAACCGTCAGATTTTTTACCATGGCAACAACTTAGAATGTTTTTCATGGCAATTATAGTTGTGGTGAGGATGGCATCAGTTTTTGCCATGATTTGTCATGTTTGCTAAAGGAAATTGGCATCATCTCAACAATTAGAATTGCTAAAAAATCTGATGTAAGATTTTTGTCAATTTCTTGGGTGTGTTTTTTAGAGAAAATGCACGAAAGCCCGACTTCAAATTAATGAAGCCAACAACCGGCTAGGATACAATAGTGTTGAATTACAAAGGCAAAGACTTACAAAATCTCAAAGATTACATGCATATCTCAATACTACCAGAAGCAGCAGCGAGTAGAGCACCATGGGAAACTACCATCAAGCCGCCGAAGATCTCATGCAGCCAGAACAGCAGAACCATAGTATCCAGACAACAGCAATTGCCGTGGACATGAAAAACCAGACTGCTTGAAGAACATCGACTCCGCCGGGCAACTGCCGTATCTCCCCTTCATCCAGACCGTGCCACGCACGTGGGCGCCAACCACAGGCCGGCAACCCACAAGCAAACAAGGCAAGGAACCGCTGAAAGATGCGGAAGGACAAACTCGCCACCACCAACGCCGGTAACCAGGAGAGCCGAGCACCGCCACCACCACCAATCACCACGCACGAGGATCACATCCCCCGACCACCCCTTGAACGGCGCCCCCAGGGAGGACCAAGACACCAGGACGCCTCCGCCATCCGGCCAAAGGCCAAGACTTTCGTCCCAAAGAAGGGAGGGAGGGGGGGGGGACCTGGTAGTTTGACCCACTCTCAAGAGGGAGAACGGCACCGGAGCGCTGGCGGCATCGAGGTCGACGTGAAATCGACCAAGTGTTTCCCCCATTCCAAGACTTCCACGACCCCATCCTCCGACAGCCCGATCTGACAGACCGTCACAAGGGGAAGGGGCCGGGAGGAAGAAGAAGCCACCTGCCGCTGCAACGAGACCTCGCCGCCCTCACACCGCCCAAGCGAGCGGAAGGGAAGGCCATCTCCACCCAAGGCCGTCACCCTGGCTTCCAGAGCCACTCACACTGGCGCGAGGCAGCAGATCCTTGCCGCACCGGAAGACGCGCAGTAGCCGACAGACTCCTTGGGTGGTGGCGAGGAGGGGGGAGAAAGAAGGAGAGGTGGTGGATGCTAGGGTTTGGGTCACTCCTATGTCGTCTGGGAAGGGCAACGCGTGAGCCACGACGTATTTTAGTACACCCCCTTTAGAAAAGTCGTCTGTAGATCCGCCATGGAGACTGAAGGTAGTCTTTGAAGTTCTAAAGGGTGATTTAACTTGCTGATGTTTTGCATCAAGATACTCACCTTTAATCTCCTAGATTCACGACGTGATCTCGTAAATTTCGGTGTGCTTATCCAAGCCCTGGATGCCCGTGCCGACACGTCTGGGATCTTCCCGGATGAGTGGATGCTGCAATATGACCTTGAAGACCAGCTCTCAACCATTTACACGGATGAAGAGGCCTACTGGCGACTGCGTGTTACCCAACGGTGGGTGCTTCGGGGTGATGCCAACACCGCCTATTTCCAGGCGGTGGCGAACGGCCGGCGGCGTCGAAACTCCATCCACTGCCTGTGGGATGGAGACACGCCTCTCGTTCGCCCCTCGGCCATCCGTGCCCATGTAGATGACTTCTATAAAGCCCTATTTACCCCCACCCCTCGGGGTGGGGCTAGTCTCGCCTCTGACATTTGGTCGGGTGATCAATTGGTCTCTGTTGAGACCAATGCGGCATTAGTGGCCCCCTTCGCCGAGGACGAGGTCCTCGCGGCTATTAAAGGAATGAACCCCTCCTCGGTCCCGGGACCAGATGGCCTGCCCGTAACGTTCTTCAAAACGTTCTGGCCGACCATCAAGCCGGAGGTCATGGCCCTGTTTGAGGAATTCTACTCGGGCGCCTCAACCATGGTATCGTGACCCTCATCCTCAAGGTCCCGGGCGCCTCCAACATCTGCCAATTTCGTCCAATCACAGTGATTAATGTCATATTCCGGATCCTGGCCAAAGGGTACGCCAATAGGGTGACCCTGCTCGCTGACGCGATTACCCATCCCAACCAATCCGCCTTCATACAAGGCCGATTTATTCTGGATGGGGTGCTGGTATTCCACGAAGTCCTCCACGAGGTCCGGATGAAACGCCATCGGGCGGTCTTTCTGAAGCTAGACTTCCACAAAGCGTACGACACGGTCCACTGGCCCTTCTTGCGGGAAGTGTTGCTTCGCAAAGGCTTTGACGACCGTTGGGTGACTCGCGTCATGCAGCTTGTCTCCTGTGGCCGGACCGCTGTGAACATCAACGGTGACATTGGGCCCTACTTCCCCACCCTCTGTGGGGTCCGTCAGGGTGACCCGTTCTCGCCGTTTCTGTTCAACATGGTGGTTGATGCCTGGCATCCATCCTTGATAAGGCCAAGGATGCTGGCCATATTCGCGGCATCGTCCCCCACCTAGTCGGAAGGGGAGGGGTCTCCCTCCTTCAATATGCGAATGATACCATAATAATGGTGGAGGGCTCCGTCCAAGACATTGCTAACCTGAAGTTCCTCCTCCTGTGCTTCCAACAGATGTCGGGCCTAACCATCAACTTCGATAAAAGCGAAGTGATGGTTCTCGGGTTCCCCCGGAGGAAGCACAGGCTATTGCGGACCGGCTAAATTGCCGGTTGGGTTCTTTCCCCACGACCTACCTGGGGATCCCCATTAGTGATTCGCGCCTCACTGTGGCGGATTTTCGCCTCACGGTGACCCGTATGCAACACCGCGTTGAGCCCTGGAAAGGGCGCTGGTTGTCGAAGACTGCTCGCGTGATCCTTATCAACTCTTCGCTTGCCAGCCTTCTTTGGTTCCTCATGAGCTTCTATAGCCTCCATGAGACCCTTCATCAGGAGATCGCCAAATATCAATCCAGATTCTTCTGGGCTGGGGAGGGGGATAAGCAGAAGTACCATATGGTAAGCTGGCCCCATATCTACAAACCCAAGGACCAGGGTGGTCTTGGGATCTTGTCCTCCCAACGCATGAACATTGCCCTCCTGACCTGTTGGCTCTGGCGCATTGCCAATGGCGATGGAGGTCTTTGGCTCACCATCATCCAAAACAAGTACCTTCGAGGACAGCCTCTTGCATTCTGTCAGCGCTCAGGCGGCTCCCAGTCTATGGACAGGGGTGCGTGGAAGCTTGCTATCCATGTGCCAGAGCCATGAGTTGGTTGCGAGATCTTATGGGTTTCACCTCTAGCCTACCCCAACTTGTTTGGGACTAAAGGCTTTGTTGTTGTTGTCGTCGTCCAGCTGCTACCTGTGCTTCGCATTGGCACATCCATCTCGGTTGGTACTGGGTCCTCGACCCTGTTCTGGTTTGATCGGTGGATTGGCGACACCCCCTGGCCGCCCGATTTCCGGAGCTCTTCGCCATTGTAGTTGACCCTCGTGTCTCTGTCGAGACGGCCCTTATTGACTTAGGGCGCCTCGCTTTCCGCCGCCCCTTTGGCCCACCTGAAGTTGCCGCTTGGGATGCCCTCCTTCAGGACATCGCCCTCCTCCCTATGGACGGCGCCGTCACCCCGAACGCCATCTCTTGGCGTCTGGAACTTCCGGCTGCTTCTCCACCAAATCCCTCTACGCGGCCATCGCCCCCTCGACGGCCCCCGAGCCCTTTAGTTTGATTTGGGACATCCACCTGCCCCTGAAGATCAGGATCTTCTTATGGCAATGGATCTGAGGCCGCCTCCCATCCGGCGTGGAGGTCCTTAAGCGTAATGGACCTGGGGATGGGATGTGCCCCATGTGCGGCACGGTGGAGGATGCTAACCACATCTTCTCGTGCTCCATGGCTCAGTTCCTTTGGTCCTGATTCCGCAAGACGGTTGGGGGCCAGTGGTGCAACACCAACTTCCCTGACCTGCTTGCGGAAATTCACGCCTCCCCCCTCGCTACCGCCATATTAGATGGCTTTGTGTTGGGGTCCTTGCCTGAACGCTTTGGACCGTTCGCAATAAGCTTGTCATACAGAAGGTGGCTCTTCGACGTGCTACTAACGCCATCTTTAAAATGTGTGGATACTTGCAGCTCTAGCGGCCGCTTAGCCGCCCCCAGGATCGGGACGTCATCAACAACCTCCTCGCCGACCTTCGATCGATGGCCTTCCGCTTGGCGCCTCCGCTCCCTCCGCCCCCCCCCCCAGCCCGACTAGATGCTCTGCCGCACCCCGCGTGTGCGTGCTTTTCTGTTTCTTCAGGGCTTGTTGAGCTGTGCCCTCAGCATTAACCCTTTGAGTACTTGTCTGTACTAGACCTTTGTGTGTGTGTGTGTGAACCTTGTTGGATGTTTGGCTTGGGCAGTTGCTTTATAATATAAAGCGGGGCGAAAGCCTTTTTCGGTAAATTTCGGTGTGCTTTTATTAATAGTACGAGGGCCATTACCTTGTAAGAAAAATGGACATTTACATTTATGCCCCTAATTTGCGCCCACTCAGATTTACCCCTAACCTTTTTATGTGCTCAAATTTGCCCCTAAAATGCATTTTAGGTTGCCAGAATGCCCTTCTATCTAGTCAAAGTTGTTTGATCGAAACTTTGAAAATTTAAAGCAAATCCATATGAACTCAGAAGAATGCAAATAAGATGTCAAAATGTTTATGAAAATATCACCTATACGCGCATGTCATTTATGTTCATCGCCTAGACGTGCATTTATTTGCATTCACCCTAAATAGTTTTATATAAACCCTAAAAAGCTTTAAAGAGTGCTTTTGTCATGAACGTAAATGACATGCACATATAGGTGATGTTTCTATGAACATTCTCATATCTTATTTCGCATTCATTTGAGTTCATATCAATTTGTTATGAATTTTCAAAGTTTTGGTCAAACAACTTTGACCAGATGGAATGGCATTCTCGCGACCTAAAATGCTTTTTAGGGGCAAATTTGAGCATATCAAAAAGTTAGGGGTAAATTTGAGTAGTGAGTTCGAGTTAGGGGCACAAATGTAAATGCCCCATGAAAAATACACACATCCAAATATATACGAGAGTACAATCTAAAAATGTATATTTTTCTTCGCGAATACATCAGGGACATATCATTTCATTCATAGGTAGGACAGAGCACAAAGAAGGGGATGGCAGCTCGTAGTCTTGCGCACACGGCAAGACAGAGATAAGCCAGAGCCTTGGTGGCGGGTTGCTCAGCCCGTGTACAAAGCAAAGCGACTACTCAAGCATCAATCTTAAACCGTGGGCGCCCGCTCTAGCCCAGTACGCGGCCTCGTCTTGGATGGATGCAATGAGCCGCGCGACGGAGGGGCTCTCATTGTCGAATACGCACCGGTTGCGCTGATGCCAGATGGATCAAGCGGTGAGGATTGCCAACGTGGCCAGCCCCATTCGATGGCCAGAGGGAAAAGCGGCAATGTCCGTCGCGCACCAGGGAAGGAACTCGCATAGGGCGCAGCGGTCGTTGTGCGGCAAGCAATGACGGGCCAACCTCATAAAGGTTCAGCAGCGGTCAACATCGGCAGGCCAAATGAAGAACTTGACTCAAAGAGGAGCCCAGGAACGCCAAGTCAAACACCAAAAGGGGCGGCGGTAGAGCCAGCGAAGAGAGCACGGTAGCATGACTTGGCAAAACAATAGACATCGGTGGACGACCGCCAAGAGAGGCGATCAGCGGCAGTAGAAAGGGATACGGGCCGAAGAAGCCTCCAAAGCTGCACATACTGGATCATAGCACCTGGCGTGAGCGCGCCCACGAATGTCGGCCACCCAACTGCGGCCCTGAAGCCCATCGGTCACCGAACAAGACTTGCATCGGCGCCGGGCAACAAGAGGTAGAAGAGAGGGTGCCAAATCAGAGATGGCCTTGTCATCGATCCATGGATCCGTCCAGAAATGACAAGTGTGCCTGTTGCCAACAGTCCAGTTGACGGATGCTTGGAAAACAGATGAGGTGTCCGGGTCGCTTGGTACTTGAAGATGAACCCAAGGTCTAGAAGGGTCGATCCGCTGAGGCCATAGCCAGCACACGCGCAGGGCAACGCCGGAACGTTGGAGGTCCGGGATCCCAAGGCCACCCAACTCGAGAGGGTGACAAACACGTTGTCAGTGCATGGGACCGTGGCCGTTGACGGTCTCTTTCCAACCATGCCAAAGGAACTCACGGATACTTCGGTTGATCTGCTTAAGAATTGGCGAGCAAAGAGCCAGAACCACCAAGATGTGGGTGGATATGGCACATAGCACATGACGCACCAGGGCAAGACGCTCTCCGTGGGAGAGGAGCGTGGCGTGCCGAGTTGACAACTGCTTGACGATAATGGGCTGCAGCGATGATGCAGAAGGCTTCCGGACCAAGAGGGGGGCCCTGAGGTAGGTAATGGGGAAGATGACAATTGCACATGAGAGCTCATTGCCAATGGTGAGCTGCTTGGGGTCAGCGCACTGAATAGGTGTAGCCGAGCATTTTGCAAAGTTAGTGCATAGACCAGAAGCCTCGGCGAACACGCGAAGCAGCTCGCGAATGACGTGGATCTTGCGAGGATGGGTGACAGAAGATGACGATGTCATCGGCATAAACAGATATGCTAGAGGCGGCATGGCGTGTCGTGAGATGCTGCAGCATGCCGGAGCGGTGAGCATGCATGAGAAGGGAATTTAGAGCATCGATGGCAATAGCGAAGAGCATAGGGGATAAAGGATCAACCGGCCGAAGCCCACAGGCATGGGAGATCGAAGGCCTAGGTGATCCATTGATGAGAATGCGTGTGTTGGAGGTGCAAAGGAGAATGGAGATCCAATCACGCCAATGGCTACCAAGCCAAGGTGAAGCAAGACCTCGAGGAGGAATGGCCAAGAGACCTAGTCGAAGGCGCGCGCGATGTCAAGCTTGAGAAGAACTCTGGGCACCCACAAGAAGTGGAGTTGACGGGCCGTCTGCTGGACAAGCATGAAATTATCATGGACGCAACGGCCAGCAACAATGCACTCTGGTTAGCAGACACCAGCTGGGACAGCCGCGGAGCAAGGCAAAGTGAGATCACCTTGGCGATAAGCTTAACAACCAAATAAATCAAGCTTATAGGCCGGTAGTCCGAGAGGGCGGCAGCATCCGGCTTCTTAGGAAGGAGCGTGACGAGGGCTTCGGTAAGCCGCTCTAGGCTGCGGCCATTGAGGGAGAAGAACTTGTCGAACACCTCACAAATATCAGCCTTGAACTCAGAGGTGAACCCATCGGGGCCCAGGGCCTTCCCGCGAGGCAACGCCTTCACGGCCTGCCAAATCTCCTCCTCGGTAAAGGGATGCTCGAGGTCGAATAGGTTGAAGTTGCGGTCGTCCATCTGGCCAAGATCGATGGAGAATTTCTGCTCACAAGGGGTACCGAGCGTGGAGAAATGGAGATAGGTAGCTTTGGACATGCCCGGCTTGTCCGAAACGGTACGGTCGCCTTGCTTGATGGAGAAGATGCAATTCTTCTCGAGTCTATGGGCCGCATGGATCTTAAAGAATGCACTATTGGTCTCACCCTCCTTGAGCCAGCATACATGCGGAGGAAAATTATTTTTCATCAATCTTTGTGAGTGGAGTGGCGGAGACAGACTGGGGCAGTGGTGTGAAGCAGCCCATGGACATCAGTACATCACCATGGATCCTTCATCAACATCCCAAGTGCTAACTGGACCAGTGACTAGAGTCTGTGTCCGTGCCATTGAATCAGAGGTGAATTCACTTCTTTTCGTACTTTCGGTGCATTCACATGAGACATGCCTACCACCTCAATCCAAGACCCTATGCATTCTCAAATACCAAGGATCCATCCATGAAGGAGTGATGGAAGAAAGCCAAGTCGCTGAGGAGAAGGAAGAAGAACAAGAAATGTTGCACGGCTTTAGCGGCCGGACTGTCCGGCTACCAACCGAGACTATGAAGTGCCCGGAACATCATTACCCAAAATCAAAGACGGTGAAAGAAGTCCTCTGACCGTTCGTCCGGCCATCGGTCGGATTGTGCGAGTAGCAACCCAGACTGTGTGGCCCCTGTAGGTTATTCTACTCCTGAACACTGTGCCAGCCTGGAGCCGAGCCTACATTAGTAAACGGACTATCCGGCTAGCAACCAAGACTAGTTGGCCGCCAACCCAGACTGTCCGGCCTCTACCTATGTGCAGATCTGGCCAAGAGGTCACGTATCCCCTCTCTAACCTGCCCTTTCGCCCCTTAGCTATATAAAACGTACCATGGACTCAAATTAGGGTTAGCAAATCATACCTAGACCTTGAGAAAGCTTTGCTCACTTAATCACCTCCTAGAGGATCAAGACGTCCTAAGGGAGAAGAATTCCCAATAAAATAAATAAGACTACCTCCCCTTCTAGGGTTTGGAGAAAAAAAATCTCTCAAGGCCCCATCTCTCTTGGAGTTTTAGGAAGAACTCTATCATTTTACCTTTTCTTTTGTTGATTGTGGATCTATATGTATCTCTTCTTTTGGATGCTTTGAGAGAACATGTGTGATGGAAACTTGTTGATCTAGTTTGCCCTCTTGTGTTTCTTCAGTTATTGTGATTCTTCCTTTTGCCATCTCATTATTGTGAAGATTGGGACTGATATATACTCAACTAGATGGCGAATCATTCATTGGCCCGACCTTCCACGGTACTAGCAGCAGCAACAAGAAATTTTGGTCGAGCAAAGATGCAAGAGCGTAAGATCAAAAACTTGCATCAAGTAGATTGGATCGACTCCGCGCGCAGCAACAACAAAATCCCCACGAATCAGTAACGAAGATATTTGGTGTCCCCCAACATGAGACGTTTTCTCTAGTTTTCTCTAGTTTTATTCAACTCGACTAAAACAAAATCTCCGTACTATAGCTTCCAATGGAAAGGCAAGGTATATGTGCTTCGCCTAATGATTCCCAAGCCAAGTCATCACCGACAATATTCAAGCTCTGCCTAATCGAGAGAACCTAGTGAGCGAGAGAACCACCATAAAGAAGCCAAAATGAGCGTCTCCGTGATGAGTGGCCACAAAGAAGAAACGCACAATAGCATATATTAGTGAGGAAATCTTCAGCGCGCAATTAAACTTCCCCATTTATAACAAGGAACTATATGCTTTGGTCCGTGTTTTGCAAGTTTGGCGTCATTATATATGGCCTAAAGAATTAGTTATTCATTTCCATCATGAATCACTTAAGTACGTAAAAGGTCAAGCTAAATTGACAACATGCAACATGGAGTAGATATACTGAATCTTTTCTTTATGTAATCATGTTCAAGAAGGGGAGCCTTGGCGCAGTGGTAAAGCTGCGTACTATACACCCAAAGTGGTCAGACCCTTCCCCGGACCCTGCGCAAGCGGGAGCTACATGTACCAGGCTGCCCTTTAAACCAACTCCGCCGATGTTGTCTCAACATAGCCGGTCCCAAGCCCGGGTAAAGGAGGGTTGGGATAGGCTTGGCGAATCAACGTAAAAACTCAGCCACTCTTATGGAGATGAAACCCCAAAAAAATTTGTTGGGGCGCAACCCTCTCAACGACACGCCACATCGGAATCCGGGTGTGGTGTCAAATGGGCAAGGGCCGAGCCGTCACCCTCCTAGTGGCGCGCCGTATCTTGATCCGGATACGGTGGCAAGTGAGCGAGGATTGGGTCGTCGCATCCTTAGTGGCGCGCTACATCGGCGCCCGGATGTAGTGAAAAACGAGCAAGGGTCATCGCATTTGACTCGACGAGTGTGAAGGGTAAGGAAGCTAGTCAGAGCCTAGGAGGATTTGCTTAGGTAGGTGGAACGTAGGGTCTCTGACAGGGAAGCTTCGGGAGCTAGTTGATGCAGGGGTGAGGAGAGGTGTTGATATCCTTTGCGTCTAAGAAACCAAATGGAGGGGACAGAAGGCGAAGGAGGTAGAGGATACCGGCTTCAAGCTGTGGTACACGAGGACGGCTGCAAACAGAAATGGCGTAGGCATCTTGATCAACAAGAGCCTCAAGTATGGAGTGGTAGACGTCAAGAGACGTGGGGACCGGATTATCCTAGTGAAGCTGGTAGTTGGAGACTTAGTTCTCAATGTTATCAGCGCGTATGCCCCGCAAATAGGCCACAATGAGAACACCAAGAGGGAGTTCTGGGAAGGCCTGGAAGACATGTTTAGGAGTGTATCGATTGGCGAGAAGCTCTTCATAGGAGATCTCAATGGCCACGTGGGTACATCTAACACAGGTTTTGAAGGGGTGCATGGGGGCTTTGGCTATGGCATCAGGAATCAAGAAGGAGAAGATGTCTTAAGCTTTGCTCTAGCCTACTACATGATTATAGCTAACACCCTCTTTAGAAAGAGAGAATCATATATGGTGACTTTTAGTAGTGGCCAACACTCTGGCCAGATTGATTTCATCCTCTCAAGAAGAGAAGATAGGCGTGCGTGCCTAGACTGTAAGGTGATACCTGGAGAGAGTGTTGTACCTCAGCACAAGCTGGTGGTTGCTGACTTCCGCTTTCGGATTCGTGTCCAGCGGGATAAGCATGCCAAAGTTGCTAGAACGAAGTGGTGGAAGCTCAAGGGGGAGGTAGCTCAGGCGTTCAAGGAGAGGGTCATTAAGGAGGGCCCTTGGGAGGAGGAGGGGATGCGGACAATGTGTGGATGAAGATGGTGACTTGCATTCGTAAGGTGGCCTCGAAGGAGTTTGGAGTGTCCAGGGGAAGGAGAAAGGATACCTAATGGTGGAATGATGACGTCCAGAAGACGATTAAAGAGAAGAAAGATTGTTTCAGACGCCTATACCTGGATAGGAGTGCAGACAACATAGAGAAGTACAAGATGGCGAAGAAGGCCGCAAAGCAAGCTGTCAGTGAAGCAAGGGGTCGGGTGTATGAGAACTTCTACCAACGGTTAGGCACGAAGGAAGGTGACTGGGACATCTATAAGATGGCCAAGATCCGAGAGAGGAAGACGAGGGATATTGGCCAAGTCAAATGCATCAAGGACGGAGCAGACCAACTCTTGGTGAAGGACGAGGAGATTAAGCATAGATGGCGAGAGTGCTTTGACAAGCTGTTCAATGGGGAGAATGAGAGTTCTACCATTCAACTAGATGACTCCTTTGATGAGACGAGCATGCGTTTTGTGCGGCGAATCCAAGAGTCTGAGGTCAAGGAGGCTTTAAAAAGGATGAAAGGAGGCAAGTCGATGAGCCCTGATTGTATCCCCATTGAGGTGTGGAAAAGCCTCGGGGACATAGCGATAGTATGGCTAACCAAGCATTTCAACCTCATTTTTCAGGCAAACAAGATGCCAGAAGAATGGAGACGGGGTATATTAGTATCAATCTTCAAGAACAAGGGGGATGTTCAGAGTTGTACTAATTACCGTGGAATTAAGCTGGAGCCATATGATGAAGCTACGGGAGAGGGTCATTGAGCACCGCTTAAGAAGAATGACAAGCATGACCAAAAATCAGTTTGGTTTCAGGCCTGGGAGGTCGACCATGGAAGCCATTTTCTTGGTACGACAACTTATGGAGAGATACAAGGAGCAAAAGAAGGACTTGCAAATGGTGTTCATTGGCTTGGAGAGGCCTATGATAAGATACCGCGGAATGTCATGTGGTGGGCCTTGGAAAAACACAAAGTCCCAGCAAAGTACAATACCCTCATCAAGGACATGTACGATAACGTTGTGACAAGTGTTCGAACAAGTGATGTCGACACTGATGACTTCCCGATTAAGATAGGACTGCATCAGGGGTCAGCTTTGAGCCCTTATCTTTTTGCCTTGGTGATGGATGAGGTCACAAGGGAGATACAAGGAGATATCCCATGGTGTATGCTCTTTGCAGATGATGTGGTGCTAGTTGACGATAGTCGAACAGGGGTAAACAGGAAGTTAGTTATGGAGACAAAGCTTGGAATCAAAAGGGTTTAGGCTTAGTAGAACTAAAACCGAGTACATGATGTGCGGTTTCAGTACTACTAGGTGTGAGAAGGAGGTTAGCCTTGATGGGCAAGTGGTGCCTCAGAAGGACACCTTTCAATATTTGGGGTCAATGTTGCAGGAGGATGGGGGTATTGATGAAGATGTGAACCAAAGAATCAAAGCCGGATGGATGAAGTGGCACAAACCTTCTGGCATTCTCTATGATAAGAGAGTTCCACATAAGCTAAAAGGCAAGTTCTACAGGACGGCGGTTCGACCCGCAATTTGTATGACGCGAGACTTGGCCGACTAAAAGGCGACATGTTCAACAGTTAGGTGTGGTGAAGATGTGTATGTTGAGATGGATGTGTGGCCACACGAGGAAGGATCGAGTCCGAAATGATGATATACGAGATAAGAGTTGGGGTAGCACCAATTGAAGAGAAGCTTGTCCAACATCGTCTGAGATGGTTTGGGCATATTCAGCGCAGGCCTCCAGAAACTCCAATGCATAGCAGACGGCAAAGAGAGGTCAGGGTAGACAGAAATTGACATGGGAGGAGTTCGTTAAGAGAGACCTGAAGGATTGGAGTATCACCAAAGAATTAGTTATGGACAGGGGTGCGTGGAAGCTTGCTATCCATGTGCGAGAGCCATGAGTTGGTCGCGAGATCTTATGGGTTTCGCCTCTAGCCTACCCCAACTTGTTTCAGACTAAAGGCTTTGTTGTTGTTGTTAATCATGTTCAAGAAGGGTAAAGAAATGTTGTTGCGGATGCTCTTTCTAGCAAATGCATGTTGTCCACTAAACTTTAACTCAATGTTTTTGGTTTTTTTACATATAAAAGAATTGCAAGTGCATGATGCTTTCTTTGCGACTTCCTTTGCTAATTGTCAAGATGTCACTTGTTGGGAACAATACAACATTAATGATGGCTATCTCATGCGTGCTAACGAGTTTTTTGTTCCCGAGAGTTCTTTGTGTTTTGGACACGAAAAGGCTTATGATATGCTCGCCAACAAGTTCTTTTGGCCAAGGATGTTCCGAGGCGTTGTACGCATTGTTTGCCGATGCACTACATGTGGCAAAGTTAAGTTCAAAGCTCAATCACACGGTCTCGCATCTACACGGGGGAGGTGCTCAATCGAGACACGGCTCCCTCAGTGCTCTACATCGACAATCAAGTCAGCAATCTCACCTTGCAAGAACCCAATTCTCCATGATCACAACAAGCATATAGATCTGTGCTATCACCTTGTCAGGGATTGTGTTGACAATGGTATTGTGGTCGGGGAGTTCATCCGCACAAGAAAGCAAAAGTTTGATATCCTGAGAAGAGTCACTTTGGGCATGTGTGCCTCCAAGAGCTTTGCCTCTTGATCGGCATCGTCGACTTCACTCTCTCGCGACAGGGTTGAAGGGGGAGACCGTTGCCTATCGAACTACACCGCTCAGGAAAATAAGCATGCCATGGCGGCATTTTTGGCTGTCATGGCAATCCATTTTAGCTGCCACAGCATCGCTTCTTAGGTAGCATTTCCGTTAGCGATTTCTTTGCTCGTTTGTTAGAATTTGTTATGAGTATTATTGGGAGGCCAAAGCCAGCATATATACACATACATGAGGATGCCAAAAGGCAACAATAGGAATCCTCGCAGCACATGGGAGATATACTCACCAGCCAAATCTGCACGAAAAGGAGTGGAAAACTAGGTATGAACCATACTTTTGTATGTAGATAAGACCTCACTACGAGAAGACATGGAACAGATCCAAGTGTACCGGGAAAAATCATCTATAAAGATAATATAGTAGTGATGGCCCCCTTTCGAAGTGAAGGGAGCCAGACCCCAAACATTAGAGTCAACGAGATCAAAATGGCACTCGGACACTGACTCAAGGTAGCTGAATCTGCTTACCAAGCCTACAACCCAGACAATCCAACGAAGCATTACCGTAGACAGACCCCAGAACACCACGATGAACCAAAGATGAGAGACGAGAACCACATAATGGCCAAGACAATGATGCCACTGCTAAAAGGAGCTGGTAGATGCAACAATGGGGGTTGTGAGACTGAAGGCGCTAGCAGCGGAGGGAAGACGAAGCCAGTCAAGCTCCCAGAGACCATCAGGGCATCAAGGCCAGCACCAAGTAGAGCACCCGTGCGGCAACCCTGAACAGAACACGAATCAAAGTCGAGAATGCCCTACAACTAGAGTCAACAATTTGACCCCCAGATATGAGTTGCATGGTAAGTCGAGGAACATGAGCGACAGAGGGGAGCGCCATCAGCCGTAATGATGCGGAGCATTCTACGGTCATCCCCATGGACCTACCATCGTCTCATGAAGTGCCAAGAGGACCTATGACACGAGCTAGAGCTAGAGCTCTCGAGACCGAGGTGACTTCCTTCCTAAGTGATATCACATATGATCCTCTCAAGACATGGCTACTACCTAAGGTCCGAAATGTTGTGCATGACCAGGTACCAAGAGGACCCTCCCGAAGATGCACGTGAAAGCGGACAAGTCCCCAAGTTCACGGATGAATAGAAGCAACGGAAGGAGTCAAGCACAGCTTCCAGGCCCCGGACATCCGGCCATGACCCCGGACATCCGGCCCCTGGAGCATCGTCCACAGTAGCCGCCAAGCACCTACAGGCCTCGGACATCCGGCCCGAAACCCGGAAATCCGGCACCCTCTATCCAGAGAGCGTCAAGGCCAGCCCCGACCGCCCGGACATCTGACACCTCGTGAAGCCCCGGACATCCGGCCTCCCCTGTTTGCGCACAGTGTAAGGGCCCGAGGCCCGTGTACCCCTTCGCCCACCTGGACTATATATACTCCTCCTCCCTCTTTCTAGGGTTAGCATTGTGTTAGCTCATATGTGAGATAGAGCTTCGCTCATCCATCCGGATCTACTCCATTGCGAGGGACCGACAGCTCTTCGGAGAAGATCCACTTGGATTCAAGACCCCTAACGGGAAGGCATCAAGACCTCATGGAGAAGAACCGGTTACCCTTTGTATCGTCCCTTGTTGACTTTGGATCGTGTGATCTCTATGTGTACTCGGATCTAGCATATGTGTGATCGTTCTTGTTGGTTTAAGTGATTCTCTCGTGTTTCCCCTCGTGTTCTGCGTGTTCTTCGCGGGATCCGCTCCTTTCGTGAAAGATCGGCCATCTAGGGTTCCACCCTACATCATCTTGGTATCTAGAGCCACGTTGATCACGATTTCGAAACCTCTCCGTTGTGTTTTCTAGCCTTGTTTTGTTGATTTTGTCCCTAATTCGAAAATTTCCCACAAAAATAATACCCCAAAAAATTTTGTGATTTGTTGGTGTGATGAAGTTTTGTTCGATTTGATCCGCGGATTTCATGTGTTGTTTGTAGATCTAGCTTTCCCCCATCTTTTCCCCAATTTCCATCCACAAAATCTCCCGAATTTGCCTCTTCCATGCGGAGTTCCTCGAGTTCGTCCACGGATCTAGAGCCCGGACATCCGGCCCCTGACAGCAACATCTCCATCCACCGCCCCGTTTTCCGTCCAAATTTCGCCAAATTTTATTCCAGTGCCCACATCCACTTCCGCATACCACCATCACTTCCGCATAGCACCACCATTTCCCACACTCACGACCATCACTTAACCGCTATCAACTTCGACAATTTGGTCACGTTTTGCTTTGAGAATTTGAGTTGCGGTTCCATGTCCTATTGTGTTCCAGCTATTTAGGTACGGTTCGACATCGACATCACCGCCGCTCATCTTCGCCACGGGCGCGTCATCGACAACAACCACTTCACCATTTTGACACCATACCGTCAGCAAGAATCGGTAACCTCATCTTGGTATCATGATATATTATTCTTGCCATTGCATTGCTAACCACATAGCCCATTTTGCGTATCTTACCCATCGAGATTAGCCTTTGAATATTGCCGGCAACGTCACTTGTGCACATTAGTGATCATACTTCCCATTGCATACATATCATATCATTGGTCCATATCTTGGTATCATCTTTTGTGTCACAAAGTCGTCATCTCATACACAATTGCTATCTTGGTTCGTGAAACATTGCATGAGAAAATAGCTCAAAAGAGAAAGAGCCAAACAAGCTTTTAAGCAAAAGGGAAAGATAAGCAAAGAGTTTTTAAGCAAGAACCATAGTATCATACTACATTAAGATTGTCATACTAGATCATCTTGGATCATATCATCGAAAGACCATACATAGAGCATACTTGGGATAGAAGTTGTTGCATTTTTGCTTAGTAGGTTGTGCACAAGTTTCCGTATCCGCCTATTGTGCAATCGTGCTAGCGTCTCTCTAGTGTTGTGCAACAAGAGTATTTTCGTGGATTCCACATTTTGGCTCATTCCTTGGTTGCACGACCCCATTTATCTCTTTGCGTGTGTGTTTCCGTGTATCATATTTTGCTATTGGTCTACTTGTTGCATTGCAAATTTGCGAATCTTTTCCAACATTATTGAAGCTCACTAACAATTGCATCAAATTTTGTGCCACCATCCTCACCGAGCTCCACCATAAGTTTTTACTTGTGTAGGTGTGAGAAACCAACAAGAATTGGTACCAATTGTGCTATTTCCTTGTTTCATATTGAGTGATCATTGATCCGTCTTCAACATCGGTCAAGGTACATTTGGTATAAATTCTTCTCTTTCTCCCACTCACATATTTGTTTGGAACGATGGATAGGCCAAGTACTTCTACCAACCCACTCTTCATCGAGCAAGACGACGACATGTCCTCCTACGTCACAAAGAGCCACCTCTTTGGTGCACAACGTGCTTTGCATCAAGAGCAACAAGCAATGAGTGAACGCATCGACAACCTCGCCACCGACTTGCGACTTTCCGAGCAACGTACAAGAGACTGTGACAACAAGCTCGACGACCATAAGCAAGAGAATGATGCAAGAATGGACGAGACTCGTGCTTTGTTGCTCAACCACTCTTCTTCCACTTCGTCCTCCTCAAGACGGAGCCGCTCAAGTCGACACTCCGACTACACCATCTCCGGCTCAAGTACACCGACATCGAATACTCTTCGACGTGCCACGCGCCAAAATCTTCAAGCAACCCGCAACCCTCTACACGACAACGACTCTCAAGAGCAACGACACCGTCAAAACCAAGCTACTTTTGCGCAAGCACGAGAACGGCAACGTCAACGCCAACACAAAGAGGAAGAGCGAGCGCGACTACACCAAGATGCACAAGATGCCGAGGCACAACGTCAAGAACAACAATCGCGAGAAGCTCAAGCACTTGAGGCGCAATGAGCCCTCCGAGATTCAAGTCGAGCCGTAGCCACGCGCAACCGACAAGCTCGTGAACAACAAGAAGCGCTTCGCGAAGAGGTTCAAGAGAGGATTTTTCAATCAAGAGTGCATCATCAAGTTCCTCAAGCTCCTCCACAAGCTCGACAAGCACCTCAAGTTCAACAAGAACAAGAGGACAATGAAAATCCTCCAAGCCAAGAGCAAGTTGAGGGAGACAATCCTCCTCGTCAAGGACGTCATCACCCTCGACCCCAACACAATGAAGAGCAACGTTACGGCAAGCTCAAGTTCACCATGCCAAAGTTCAACGGAAGCAATGATCCCGAAAAGTACCTTTCATGGGCATTGAAGGTTGACAAAATCTTCCACTTGCACAACTATGAGGAAGAGAAGATCGCTATGGCATCCCTTGAGTTCCAAGATTACGTCCTCATTTGGTGGGAACAAGTCATTGAGCGTCGAGAGGTAAGAGGTGAACCACCCATCACTACTTGGGCGCAAATGAAGAATGTCATGAGAGCACACTTCGTGCCAACCTACTACAACCGCGACCTCTTCAAGAAACTCCAACTCCTCAAGCAAGGAACCAAGAGCGTTGAAGAATACTACAAGGAAATGGAGATTGCAATGATACAAGCCAATGTCACGCAAGATGATGAGCAAACTATGACACGTTTCTTGAATGGACTCAATCATCCTATCAAGAAGATCGCCGACTTCCAGCCATACTCGAACCTCATCGAGCTAGTGCATCAAGCTACCAAGGCGGAACGTCAAGTGCAAGATGACTTCAAGTATGCCAAGTTCTCATCCAAGTCCTATGGCGTCTCCAACACCCAAGCGTCAACGACTCCAACACCTTCTACCTCAACCAAGCCATCTACAAGCAACGCCGCCAAGTCGAGTTACAAGAAAACTTCGACAACCTCAAGCCATCCTCCTACAACAAGCAACTTCAAGCCAAGAGCTTCATCATCATCTACCCCGACCGATGAGACCATCAAGACAAGTTCCTTCAAATGCTTCACATGCGGAGGCCGAGGCCACAAGTCCTTTGAGTGTACCAACAAGCGCACCATGATCTTCAATGACGATGGCACATACGACTCCATGAGTGAAGGAGAAATGGAAGCATTTGAGCAAGTGGCCATGCACCGGCAAGTGAACGAAGATGAAGAGGGTCAAGTCTTTTGTGACGAAGATTCAAGCCACGCTCTCGTTGTCTCGAAGGTCTTGACTCTTCAACATCAACAAGAAGAAGACCAAAGATGCCTTATCTTTCATACCAAGGCCGGCATCAACGGAAGGTCCGTCAAGGTCATCATCGATGGAGGGAGTTGTCATAACTTGGCAAGTGAAGAACTATGCTCCAAGCTCCAATTGGTCAAGATGAAGCACCCACATTCCTACAAAGTTCAATGGCTAAGCAACTCCGGCACTATCCAAGTCGAGCATAGGTGCAAGTCTCCTTCAAAATCGGAGCTTACGAAGACACTTTGGAGTGTGATGTCGTTCCAATGTCCGTTTGCTTCTTGGGCAACCATGGCAATTCGATCAAGGTGTCATCCACAACGGCCGAACGAATCACTATATCTTCAAGATGAAAGGAAAGGAGTACGTACTTCGACCTATGTCTCCAAGCCAAGTGATCGCTGGCAAGCAAGCCACCCATCGTGGAGAGAATAGTGAGAGAACGAACCACCAAAAAGAGAATGAGCGCCACAAGCCCAAAATGAGTGCCTCCACGATGAGCGACAAGAACAACTTAGTTCTATTTACCACCAAAGGTGAGATAAGAGAAGTGTGTGAGAACCCATCAAGTGTCATGCATTATGTCCTTCTGTGCAAGGACGAGGCACCAAAAGCTAACACCTCTCACAATCTACCTTTAGTGTTATCTTCTCTATTGCAGGAATTCCAAGACGTTTTCCCCGACGAGCTACCTCCGGGTCTACCTCCTCTACGAGGCATCGAGCACCGAATCGACCTCATCCCCGGAGCACCCCTTCCTAACAAGGCTCCCTACCGCGTCAACCCCGAGGAAACTAAGGAGATCCAACGGCAAGTACAACAACTCAACGACAACGGCCATGTTCGAGAAAGTTTGTGGCCTTGTGCCGTCCCGGTAATCCTTGTTCCCAAGAAAGATGGTACATATCGCATGTGTACCGATTGTCGTCCTATCAATGCTATTACCGTGCGCTATCATTACCCTATTCCACGCCTAGATGATATGCTTGATGAGCTTAGCGGAGCCACCATTTTCTATAAGATTGATCTTAAGAGTGGCTACTGTCAAATACGCATCCAAGAAGGTGATGAATGAAAAACCACATTTAAGACCAAAATTGGCTTATATGAATGGCTTGTTATGCCAATGGGTTTATCCGAAGCACCCGGTAATTTTCATGCGACTCATGCATTTTGTTTTTCGACCTTACATTGGTGTATTTGTTGTGGTCTACTTTGATGATATTCTTGTGTTTAGCAAATCTCTAAAAGACCATGTCACCCACCTTCGAATCGTGCTACAAACTCTTAGAAAAGAGCACCTTTTTGCTAATACGGACAAATGCCTTTTTGGTGTTGATAAGCTTTTTTTTGGGGTTTCGGTGTCTTTTCTAAGGGTGTTCATGTAGATGAATCTAAGATCAATGCTATTAAAACTTGGCCCCAACCAACCAACTTGCAGCAAGTGCGTAGCTTCCTTGGTTTAGCCGGTTTCTACCGTAGATTCGTTAAGGATTTTAGCACCATTGCTTCTTCTTTGCATGCTTTGAGCAAGAAAAATGCGCCTTTTGTTTGGGGACCATCCCAAGATAACACATTCAATGAGCTTAAGAATTTGCTTACTCATGCTCCCGTGCTTGCTTTACAACTTTGACAAACCCTTTGAAATTCATTGTGATGTTAGTGGTAATGGCGTAGGAGGTGTGTTAACGCAAGAGAAGCGCCCCATAGCTTACTTTAGCGAGAAACTTTCCGAAGCGCAACTCAATTACCCCATCTATGACAAAGAGCTATATGCTTTAGTGCGAGTTTTGCATGAATGGGAACATTATCCTCGCCCTCATGAATTTATCATTCGTACCGACCATGAAACACTTAAATACCTTAAGGGTCAAACTAAGTTGAACAAGCGCCATGCTAAATGGATTGAATTCACTGAGTCATTTCCTTATGTCATCAAGTACATTAAAGGTAAGGAAAATGTTGTGACGGACGCTCTTTCCCGCATATGCATGCTTGTCACCAAACTTGAACTAAATGTCATTGGCTTTGAGCACATAAAAGACTTGTATGCAAATGATCCTACTTTTGCTATTCCTTATGCCAAATGTTTGACGCATACATCTTGGAAACGCTATTACATCAAAGATGATTATCTTATGAGAGTTAACAAACTTTGCATCCTCGAGTCTTCTCTTCGTTTGCTACTTTTGCAAGAATCTCATGGCAGAGGACTAATGGGACACTTTGGACGCGAAAAAACATTTGCTACGCTCTCCAAGAATTATTTTTGGCCCAAGATGTTCCGCGACGTCAACCGCTTCACCAACCGATGCATGTCGCAAAGCTAAGTCTAAAGCTCAATCCTATGGTCTCTATATGCTTCTTCCAATTCTGTATCAACCATGGGAAGATATTAGCATGGATTTTGTGCTTGGTTTGCCTAGAACTAGAAATGAAAAGGATTTCGTATTTGTTGTTGTGGACCGATTCTCTAAGATGGCTCATTTCATTCCTTGCAACAAGATAGACGATGCTTCACATGTTGCCAATCTTTTTTGTAGGGAAATATTGCGCCTA
Organism: Triticum urartu; assembly: GCF_003073215.2. Lineage (NCBI taxonomy): Eukaryota > Viridiplantae > Streptophyta > Magnoliopsida > Poales > Poaceae > Triticum > Triticum urartu. Next base: position 311,293,090 of record NC_053028.1, on the reverse strand, counting down.
CATGGAGTACCAAAGACGATAGTCTCGGAACGCGGCGTCAAGTTCCTAAGCTACTTTTGGAAAACCTTATGCGCCAAGCTCGGAATCAAGCTACTTTTCTCCACGGCATACCATCCACAAACCGACGACCAAACGGAGGTGACCAGCCGCACACTCTCCGCTCTACTTCGCGTGTTAATCAAGAAGAACATCAAGGAGTGGGAGGAGTGTCTACCCATCGCCAAGTACGCCTACAACCGAGCAAGACATTCGACTACCGGCAAGTTCCCCTTCAAGGTCGTCTACGGTTTCAACACGTTGTCCCCATTGGACATTCTTCCCCTACCACTACAAGAGCGCACAAACATGGACGCGACTGCCCGAGTCAACTATCTCAAGAAGATGCATGAAGATACAAGGCACACCATTGAGCACCAAGTACAACGACTCACGACCAAGCTCAACCTCAACAAGCACCCCATGGTATTCAACATTGGAGATCTTGTGTGGCTACACCTTCGCAGGGACCGCTTCCCCTACGAACGCAAGTCCAAACTTCTAGCACGAGCGGATGGACCCTTCAAGGTGCTTGAACGCTACAACAACAACGCCTACAAGATCAACATTCCACGAGACAATTACTCCGTGAGCGACATCTTCCACGTCAAAGATCTCTCGCCCTACCATGGTGATGAAGATTTCGATCCGAGGTCGAATCTTCCCCAAGGAAGGGGAGATGATGCGGAGCAGCGTACGGTCATCCCCATGGACCTACCATCGTCTCACGAAGTGCCAAGAGGACCTATGACACGAGCTAGAGCTAGAGCTCTCGAGACCGAGGTGACTTCCTTCCTAAGTGATATCACATATGATCCTCTCGAGACATGGCTACTATCTAAGTCCGGAATGTTGTGCATGATCAGGTACCAAGAGGACCCTACCGAAGATGCACGTGAAAGCGGACAAGTCCCCAAGTTCACGGATGAAGAGAGCCAACGGAAGGAGTCAAGAACAGCTTCCAGGCCCCGGACATCCAGCCATGACCCCGAACATCCGGCCCCTGGAGCATCGTCCACAGCAGCCGCCAAGCAACTACAGGCCCCGGACATCCGGCCCAGCCCGAACATCCGGCCCGAAGCCCGGAAATCCGGCACCCTTTATCCAGAGAGAGTCAAGGCCAGCCCCGACCGCCCGGACATCCGGCACCTCGTGAAGCCCCGGACATCCGGCCTCCCCTGTCTGCGCACAGTGTAAGGGCCCGAGGCCCGTGTACCCCGTCGTCCACCTAGACTATATATACTCCTCCTCCCTCTTTCTAGGGTTAGCGTTGCGTTAGCTCATATGTGAGATAGAGCTTCACTCATCCATCCGGATCTACTTCATTGCGAGGGACAGACACCTCTTCGGAGAAGATCCACTTGGATTCAAGACCCCTAACAGGAAGACATCAAGACCTCCTCACGGAGAAGAACCGGTTACCCTTTGTATCGTCCCTTGTTGACTTTGGATCGTGTGATCTCTATGTGTACTCGGATCTAGCATATGTGTGATCGTTCTTGTTGGTTTGAGTGATTCTCTCATCTTTCCCCTCGTGTTCTTCGCGGGATCCGCTCCTTTCGTGAAAATCGGCCATCTAGGGTTCCACCCTACATCACGTAAGAACATGAACAGGAGACTCGACAGGTCGAACGAAGGTCAAAGTGGAAGAATCATGAGTCATATGAAAAGACGCTCCAGTATCAAGAATCCATGGGGACGTACCTGAATGGGTAGAAGGTGGTTTCTCAGTGCCAGAAGAGTCGGTCACGGAAACTACAGAACCCGTCGCTGAAGAATCCCAAGCAGCAAGCAGGCATCGCAGCTACACAATCTCACGCGCACGGCGGAAGCGATCCAGGTAGAAACGCCTGCCGACGATGAGCAACCACCACCATCCGTGAAAGTCGCGTGTAGAGTCGACCAAGAGTAGCGAGTCGGCGTAGAGCCGCATGTGGAAGCCACTGGGGGAATCGACATAGAACGGTCATAGCCGTGCGCGGAAGCCGCAAGAGGAGTCGAAGTAGAGCAGTCACCGCCGCGCGCGGAAGCAACGAGAGGAGTCGACGTAGAGCGGTAACGGCCACGCGCGGAAGCCGCGAGAGGAGTTGACGGTCATTGTCGCGCACGGAAGCCGCGAGAGGAGTCGCTGAAGAACGACCAACGCCGCAGAGAAGCGGCTAGGGAAGGCAGTGCAGCTGTCGAAGGAGTTGATGTAGAGCAGCCAACAGCATCGGTGGAAGTCGCAGAAGGTGTCGAAGTAGAGTGACAACCACCACCTCCAAGCGGACGAGCACCAAGCACCGAGGACAAGCGCATGTGAGAAACGGGATCAGTGAAGGGAACACCATAGAAAAACACCGGGCAGCGAGGGAGTGGCGTACCTGACGAAAGCATTGTACCTCTTTGTTTACACTCTTTTTTCTTCTTTTTTTAACCACCGAAAGAGACTAATACCGACAACAGAACACCCGATGAGCCTGGACGTGAGCGGTCAGGAGCATCGACAGATCAATCAAGGAAAAAAAGATCAAGAGAATTGATCAGGGACCAATCAATCGAGAAGCGGACAACTCGATCCAGTGGAGCGCTGGACAACTTGATCCAAAGGGCGGCCAAAACGGGAGCACGTGAGGCGGCGGGGCGTCCCGGCCTAGGATGCACCGAGGGCGAGGAGCAACGTGTGTGCAAAGGACCCGCGGGAGGGCACCGGCGACAGGTGGGAATCGGAGCCGGCAGCCGCACGTCGGCTCGCAGTGATGTAGGCGGCAGCGGCGAACGAACGGGAGGAGCCAGCGGCAGAGCGGCGACCAGAGAGCGACGGGTTCGGCGGCAACCTTGGAGGAAGACGTGCGGCGCGATCCAGCAGGAGAATACGAACCGTACAGACGGCGACCTTGGAAGATACGAACTGTACAGACGGCGGATGAAGGCTCGATCTGGAGCAGCAGATCAGCAAGCGTCACACGCGTACAGCAGCAGATCCAAACCGGTCGAAGACCGAAAACAGCAGTAGGGCAGCTGCAAGCGTTCAGGAGAAACGACCAAGAAATCGATGTAGAGATCGAAGGAAGACCAGGAAAAAAAACTCAATTCGAGCAGCACGAGTTGCAACGTGCAATGGAGACCCTAAAACCTGGGCTCTGTTACCATGTTATCAAAGCAACTTGTATTATTGGGATACCAAAACCAACATATGTACACATACATGAGGATGCCAAAAGGCAACAAAAGGAAGCCAAGATTAGCTCAAAAAAAAGGATGCTAAGAGACAAGAATGCAAAGGCCAAAAGACATCACTGAAAGACATCACTAATATAACTCTAACAGAATTGAGCAGAAGGACATGGTCTGTGCGGTCCTCGGCAAGATTGTAGGATGGCATGGTGCAAGCTCGGGTCATGGGATGGCATGACTGGTCGTTGGGTGAGCTACATGGCACGTTTACTGTTTCTTTCGGAATAAAAGGAGAAAGCTAGAAAAACTGCAAAGAATTACGCAGCAGAAAACTCATGTGTCTTCATCTTCCTCTCTCGCTCACTCTCATATCTCAATTCATAGGTAACATGAGCAAGGGGCGCACTAGCGGTTACACACCAGCTTCTAGCACTAGGACAACGGCTCCGACAATATGGTGGATACTGCATTGTATCTCACGCCAGCGTGGAGTGGCAGTAGCCAATTCCTTGCTGAGACATGGGCGTCCACCTGATGGTCGGTGCGGTGTGAAGACATCGCACCAATTAGCCAGCGCCTTTTGGCCTTTGCGTGGAGTACCAGTGGAGGCAACTATCGAACGATCCATCATTCAGATGCTGACAGGAGCACTGCTCCTTGTCCAGTGTGAAAACTCTTGTCCTTGCCTTTATTGGTCAGTATCAGCAGCAACAAACTTGCGTCCTTACATTGTTGAAGTCGTTGTCTACTTGTTGTTGTGCTGGTCTTCATTGGCTGGTCTCGATAACCATGACGAAAATCCTTGTCCGGGCCGTTTCTGGCCAGACCTGGCAAGACGATAGCATGAGGACGTTTATCCCTTCTTGAAGGTGTTGCTGCGGAAGAAGTCTGATCTAGTTATAGGTATTAACCTATTAATGCCATACTTGTAATGGTTCGGCCATGGTTCCCTTTGTTATATACTAGGCTTAATAATTAATAAGAATGGTTGTGTGCATCGCAATGATGCAAAGGCCGGAGATTCTAATCTCCCTTTCAGAAAAAAATCGGCCTCGTACGCATGCTGAATAATTGTTTTCATCAGTGGATCATAACATAGACTGGAAGCATTGCAAGAAATTCATCAGCTGGTCTGGAGTTTTGAAATTTGCAATAGCTTGCATGGAGATGTCATGTGTGTAGCCTTCAGAGATTTGTTCACTGTTTAGTGCAGCACTGCTTATCAGCACCAGTCCATGCTTGTACCAACGATTGAAGTTGTTCACAGTTTGTATGGGTGGTTCGCTGGAGCTAACTGTACAGGTTCCACTGACAGGGATTAGAAGTGAAGGGAATTGTGGGGGTTAGGTCACGGGGTGGAGATGACCCAACCCCTGGGTGGAATTAATCCCCTAGAGGAAGAAGGCCGTAGTGTGTAGGTACATCTACTCCCCAACCAAGTGAGTTAGGCTCACTTCTTTAACTTGTCCTTTTCACATACTGAAACTAATACTATAAGATTAGTATAAAATAGGTTTTGAGACTACTAAGGTAACCAGCTCTCTCTGCATGCATTTACTTTTGACAACATTTATTTAACTCCACAGTGGTGAGCTTTTTATATTTAGAAACCCAGAACAAATAAAGGAGGGGGTATATTTAGAAACCATGAACAAATAAAGGAGGGGGCTAACCTGCCTCTTCTCAAAATCTGATAGCTCCAACGATTTGGCTTCGAATTCCAGTACTAAACAGTATTTCCCATCATCAGTTACCTACATGGAAAATATACTATGAATCCCAGAACCGAGAATTACGCCAGTGAACTGAAATGTCCTTTTGTTAAATCATGTGATGATTTGATGGAGTAAAGAATTTTGGTGTAAATAAACCAAAGATAAAGACCAGTCAACTTTACTAAAAACATGAAAACAATCAACAAAGACAAGCCACTGAAATTTCCGTAAAGCATATGGGAAGTTGAAAGAGTGGCTAAACTTTATGCAATTTCTACATCGTGAATTTATTAACAAGCCATAACAATACTCATGAAGGCCAAATTTCTTGCTAAAATTTCTACATCATGTAATCAGTAACAACCCATAACAATACTCCGTCATGAAGGCTAATTTTTTTTCTGAGATTTGTACATCATGTATTCGGATAAAATACCACTGTTCCTGAATACATCTCACTCTGCCTTTCAAACTAGTCCTACTTAAGCTATAGCTATAGTCCTCGCATTGTCCATCTTAGTCAACACCATCTAGTATGTTGCCTAGAGATCTGTGGTAATGCTGACCAATGACAAGGCAATAAAATAGGGGGCCACTGATGAGACAAAAATAGGATCTAATGGCACTTGATGTAACTATCTAAATATAAATTGTCAAAATTAAACGTGTGCTTTGCAGTAAGTATAACCATCTGTAGAAAAGACTACTCCAAGGAACAAAGTAAATGCAAAATTTACTTCTTGAATCTTCTGTAATATAGGTGCACTACGTCTTGGAATGCCGCCACCCTGCCAGTTCGATAGAAGGAAAGAAGATAAGTAGGATAAAGTAGCAGAATCCTTCCAATGTAAAGAAAGAGATTAGCTAGAAAATATTCAGGAGCTGAGGTGAACATGAATATATAGGTATAATACGAATAAAAGGAGAGATAATGTCAGATTATGGAGTATTTAACAAAAAACTACCACATTTCATGGAACCAGTGCCTACAAACTACCACTCTACAAATTTATGCCGAAAACTACCACTTTTTGTCTAATCTTTGACTAAAAACTACCATGTCGGGAAAGTGCCCAATTCGCCTCTTCTAAACGCCTTTCTGACAGGATGGGCCCACCTGTCAGCATTAATCTTCTTCCTCCTCTCTCTGGCATTTCCTCAAACACTTCATGTGCACTCCGCCGCTCTGCCCCGCTCGTCCTCCCACACCGTCGCCCCGCAGCACCTCGTCAGCCCGCGCCGCCCCGTCCAGTTCCTCATCGGCGACCTCCCGCTCCAGATCCGCCTCCCACGCCCGCGACCAGTGCCACGCCTCCACGCCATCTTCCGCATCCCCGGCCTCCTCATCGCCGCTTCGCCCATCCCCGGCCACCGGTGCCCTCGCCGGAGCTAGCCGTCTCTGCCGCGCGCGGCCTCTCCCTCGCCCCGCCAGTGCCCCTGCTCCAGCGTCGCCGCCGGATGCCTCAAGCTCCAGATCCGGCCGACCTCGCCGCTCCCCTCGGCCTCCCGCAGCTGCCTGTTGCCGGCCATCCCCATGGTTCGAGGAGCCCGAGCCTTCATCTGCTCCTCTTGCCCTGCACCGGCCTCCACCAGCACCCATGGCCGCCGCTTGCTAGTCACCACCACAGCCGCCGCGCCCCTCCTGCTTCGACTTCATGCCCGAGCTTCGTTTTCGTCATGGACGTGGGGTAGCAGCACGGCGAAGTGTTTGACGAAATGCCAGAGAGAGAGGAAGAAGATTAATACTGACAGGTGGGCCCATCCTGTTAGAAAGGCGTTTAGAAGAGGCGAATTGGGCACTTTCCTGACATGGTAGTTTTTAGTCAAAGATTAGACAAAAAGTGGTAGTTTTCGGCACAAATTTGTAAAGTGGTAGTTTGTAGGCACGGTTCCATGAAATGTGGTAGTTTTTTGTTAAATACTCCAGATTATGGCAAAGCACCAAAACAAGGAATTACCAAACCATATTGAAAGATCCGCTTTAGTGCTTCATCGAGATGCTGCTCATCACCATATCTATAACGTGTAACATCACTCCTGACCTAGAGGTAGGAGCAAGATTAACATGTGGCATGGTAGATGTTTGCATTGACTTAAAGGAAGTATTGAAAATTAAGCAATTAATCAGTGATACTTTACAAAACAAACATTTTTCCACAAACACCAGAACTAGAACCGACGCACTTGCATTGGTTAAATGCTTGGCATGTCTAGTCTGTAGGTAGAAAAGAACTGCAGAGACTTAAAGGAAGATTAACATGTGGCATGGTAGATGTTTGCATTGACTTAAAGGAAGTATTGAAAATTAAGCAATTAATCAGTGATACTTTGCAAAACAAACATTTTTCCACAAACACCAGAACTAGAACCGACGCACTTGCATTGGTTAAATGCTTGGCATGTCTAGTCTGTAGGTAGAAAAGAACTGCAGAGATATTTGGTTTAAGAATAGTAATGCAGACGCAATTGTAATGAGGTCACACCGGCACCATAAACGGAATGGGCAAAGTTTTAAACATGTTTGGTTAGCTCACAATAATCAATTACAATGCATGGTCTCTGTCCAATTGTAGAGTCCGGCGTCATCACTGGCACATCCACCAACAGCGTCAAGGGATGGTTCCCACACCTCGTGTTCCGATTTGCTTCCGCGGTGGGTTGGACGACCCGGAGACGATGGCATGGTGGTGTACATGGCGGAGGACACACCGATCGGCCTGCCTCTGTTCGTTCTTGCTGTTGCTGGAGTTGCAGCAGCGGCTCGGGCCACCTCAATGAGAATGCGACACGGGAGTTCGTCTGCCGGTGGGTGGATGACAACCAGATCCTGTACAGCGAGCGCATGGTCACGCCCTGATGAATGGGGGCTGTGATTGAGCATGGCATTAAACCTGTTGGTGATCGGCCAGCAAGCGGAGAGCGTAAGTCGCTGCTGATGAGGACATCAATACCATTGTTAACCCACAGCCCCTACTGTTACATATACTGGACCAAATACTAGAGCTCGCGCACGCCAATTAAATTACCAGGTACTTTCGTTTCTTGATAATGATTCTAATGTTCATGAGATTATGATGCTGCCTAAATTGGATACATTTGTTTTGCTTACAAATGAAGGGCCTAGCTTGGAGAAGGATGAACATTGGAGCAAGAACACGCATGGATTTGATGGCATGCGCAAGGGGATCAAGAACGGAGTTACAAGTGATGATTTCAGGACTTTGAAGCCGCCATAAGAAGTGAATGAAGGCTTGGACGAAATATACAAGATGCCACTTTATAATATTCGTCTATAGACTATTCTAGGTGCTGCGTCACCTTATTAATGGGCCAGACCCATGTAATTTTGAAATACTTAAGTATGGGCTATTTTTAGAGTCCGTATGTGTGGGGAAACAAGAGTTAGGGTTGGTTTCGGACCCCACCCTCAAGGGCCACGAAATTCCCCCCTCTTCCTCCATATATACAGCCCTTAGGGCGTCGTTTAGACTTTGGGTTTTGTTTAGATTAAAAGTTCGCCATAGCTGCAACTTCGCGTACTTCGTTTGTGTCCAACGACCAGACCAAGACGTCACAGAACCCCACCTTGATCAATAAAGCTTTCATCTTATATTCGCAATATCCCGACTGCAATCTCAGTTTCTTGCTTGTTCTTCGTTTGCTCGCAGGACACAGACCCTCGTGGTCAGGTTGATCGTGCTCCGGCGTGGTCAATAACCCTCGGAAGTTGGTTTAGCGATTGCTAAGGCGCGACGTCTCGCACGTTCGTAGTCGGATCGTCAAGGTCGACTCCCACAGAAAATGATAGCCACCATCTCATCGAAACATCGGGACACCTTAGCCTCTATCAAGTGGTATCAAATTTCCAAATTGCTCGGTGAGATTTTACAGTTTTTCGTAGATTAGATCGAGTCTGTTCTTCATACCTACAGTCCACGAAAAAGCCAGAAAAAAAATTAGGGTTAGTTCATCATATCCGAATCAATCTGAGCCTTTGCATAATCTTTTTAGGGTTTTTGCTTTGTTGAATTTGCGGTTGCATCGTCGTGTCAAGTTGCTGGTCTTAGAGTCTAGTCTTTTAGAGTTTCGAGTTCTGGTCATAAGTTGTCAGCCGCCGCCGCACCATCATCATCGCCCATCTACCACCATTGCTTATCCGCCACCGTTCTGAATCCGTATCCATATACCACCACCAATCTATATACCACCACCATATATCCACCACCAATCCGAGTTCTTCTCATATTAGGTTTGTTCTTGAGATCAATCTCAATTCCGATTCGTGTTTCCTTGCCTGCGTAGGTCTCGGAAAAAAAAAGAGTCTGGAGACCCCCGGGCAGTTTTTAGGCCAAAATTTTCACGGGCAAAAATATTTTTTCCCTATCCTATTTTTAGGCTTTTCTGAGTCTTTTGAGCCACGTGCCATCATAGTGATTTTTTGTCGCACTTTTTCGTCGTCGCTGCCCTGATTTCCGAAAAAAAAAGTGAAAAAAAAAATTTCGTGCCCATCCTATCAGTTTGACGAGGGAAGAGTTTTGAGACACTCGCCATTATAGTAATTTTTCGCAAAAAAAAGAGCGAAAAAAAAGTTCCAGAGTGTGCTTTTCCCTTATTTACGTGCAGCGCCGTGATTTTGTTAGTGTTCTAGGCTCGCGTCTCTAGCACGGTCTAGCCTAGGACCAGCACAGTACCGTCGTTGAGCGTTTATTCAACTTTGCATCTCTGAATTGATTATTGCTGACCCTTTTTGCTACCATACTATAAGCCTTCCCAGCTCCACATACCTCTACGTCGTGCGTTTGACTCTCCCTGGCAATCGCTCTATCCAAGCTTTTGAGAGTTTTGACTACAACGGTTGCCGATCACCGCCTGCTGCTGGGTAAGAACTGGTAAGAATTTGAGATTTGCTTGACGGATTTGTGACACCCGCCACCACCACCTCTTGTTAGTATTCTGTAGGATCATATTCTTGTGTGTTTTCTATTGTTGCTAACCATGGCAGGATCACAAGCCGACGAGACTGACTGGGAGAACATGACGAATCAGGAGTTGCATGATAAATTTCAGCAAATGATGAATGGACAGGTGCAGGATGTGCTAAACAGATTTGAAGAGGCCATGGAGAAGATAGATGACATGGAGAAGACGTTCGAAACAAAGCTCGATAACAGGTTTAATGAATTGCTCGCGCGTCTTCCACCACCACCACCGGCTGCACCTAACGCACCTCTACAACAACAACAACGACGACTACCTACACATCGTGAAACAGCCCTCCGCCGAGCGAGCCGTCTCCCTCTTGCACCTGGCCAAACTGTTGGTGCTGCTGTTGCTACTTCTGTGGCTCCTGCTGCTGATGCGGAGGAGGAGATGATTTTGCTGGCGATTACGAGGATGAGGTTGATCAAAATCAGAACTACGTGCCACCACCAGCACAGCAACCATCAAGTCGTCCACATGCAAATAATGGCAATGGTAGGGCTCACCCTCAGGTACGAGATCATGACCATCTCCCTAAACTAAAATTGAATATTCCACCATTTGAGGGTAGATATGTTCCTGATATATATCTTACTTGGGAGTTAGAAACTGAACAACGATTTACATGTTTACAATATCCCGAGGAGAGACGTGTTCCTGCTGCTGTTTGTGCATTCACTAGTTTTGCATGTGTTTGGTGGTCTGAGCATTGTAGATTATATCCCATTCCTGCTACTTGGGCTGCTTTGAAAACTGCTATGCGTACTCGTTGGGTTCCACCATATTATCAACGTGAATTACTTCAAAAATTGCAGCATTTAAGACAAGGAAAAAATTATGTAGAAGAATATTATCAGGAATTACAAACTGGCATGATTAGATGTGGTATTGCTGAGGAGAATGAAGCTATGCTTGCACGTTTTATGGGTGGATTAAATAGAGAGATTCAGACCATTCTAGAGTATAAGGAGTATACTAATATCACTCGTTTATTCCATCTTGCTTGTAAAGCTGAACGTGAAGTGCAGGATCGACAGGCATTGGCGCGGACTAACTTTTCTGCAGGTCGACCTTCTTCATGGACACCACGTGCATCATCTACTTCCACACGTTCTGCTTCACCGGCGCCTCCATCGGCTGCCACCACCAACCGTGATACAATAAAGCAGGCACAATCACCACTATCTGCCAAGAGCACACCTTCTGGGCCTGCAAAGAGCTCTTCTTCATCCATGGCATCAACAGGGCAAACACATGATATTATTTGTCGACGTTGCAAGGGTGGAGGTCATTATGCGAGAGAATGCCCATCTAAGCGTGTGATGATTGTTACTGAGGATGGTGGGTATGAGTCCGCTAGTGACTATGATGAGGAGACTTTGGCTCTTATTACACGTGACGAACACGGTGGAGACGATTCTGATCATGAGACGCAATACATGGCTCCTGAAGATGCTGACAGGTATGAATGTTTAGTTGCTCAACGTGTTTTGAGTGTGCAGGTTACACAAGCTGAGCAAAATCAGAGGCATAATTTGTTCCATACAAAGGGAGTTGTGAAGGAACGTTCTGTTCGCGTGATCATAGATGGAGGGAGTTGCAACAACTTGGCTAGCATCGAGATGGTGGAGAAGCTATCTCTCACCACAAGACCACATCCACATCCTTACTACATCCAATGGTTCAACAACAGCGGCAAGGTTAAGGTAACACGTACTGTTCGTGTGCATTTTAGTATCTCTACATATGCTGATTATGTTGATTGTGATGTGGTACCGATGCAAGCATGTTCCTTATTACTTGGTAGACCATGGCAATTTGATAAAAATTCTATTCACCATGGTAGAAACAATCAGTATACTCTTGTTCATAAGGATAAAAATATTACTTTGCTTCCTATGACTCCTGATTCCATTTTGAAAGATGATATTAATAGAGCTAATAAAGCAAAACAGGAGAAAACTAAGAGTGAAAATCAGATTGTGGCAAAAGAATTTGAGCAACAAATGCAGCCTAATAATAATAAACAATCTAGTGTTGCTTCTGAAATTAAATTGAAAAGTGCATGTTTACTTGCCACCAAATCTGATATTGATGATCTAGATTTTAGCAAATCTGTTTGCTATGCTTTTGTGTGCAAAGAGGCATTATTTTCATTCGAGGACGTGCCTTCCTCTTTGCCTCCTGCTGTCACTAACATTTTGCAGGAGTTCGCCGACGTCTTTCCACAAGACGTGCCACCGGGATTACCACCTATTCGCGGGATTGAGCATCAAATTGACTTAATTCCCGGTGCATCATTACCCAACCGTGCACCATACCGTACCAATCCAGAGGAGACGAAGGAGATTATGCGTCAAGTACAAGAACTGCTCGACAAAGGTTATATACGCGAATCCCTTAGTCCTTGTGCTGTTCCTATCATTTTAGTGCCGAAAAAGGATGGTACGTCGCGTATGTGCGTTGATTGTAGAGGCATTAATAATATTACTATTCGTTATCGTCATCCTATTCCTAGGCTAGATGATATGCTTGATGAATTGAGTGGCTCTACAATATTCTCCAAAGTTGATTTGCGTAGTGGTTACCATCAAATTCGTATGAAATTGGGAGATGAATGGAAAACAGCATTTAAAACTAAGTTTGGATTATATGAGTGGTTAGTCATGCCTTTTGGGTTAACTAATGCACCTAGTACTTTCATGAGGTTAATGAACGAAGTTTTACGTGCTTTCATTGGACGATTTGTGGTAGTTTACTTTGATGACATATTGATTTATAGCAAATCTTTGGAGGAACATTTGGAACATTTACGTGCTGTTTTTATTGCTCTACGTGATGCACGTTTGTTTGGTAACCTTGGAAAGTGCACCTTTTGCACCGACCGAGTATCTTTTCTTGGCTATGTTGTTACTCCACAGGGAATTGAAGTTGATAAAGCCAAGATTGAAGCTATTGAGAGTTGGCCGCAGCCCAAAACGGTCACACAAGTGAGGAGTTTCCTTGGCCTCGCTGGTTTCTATAGGCGTTTTGTGAGAGATTTCAGCACCATTGCTGCACCTCTCAACGAGCTTACAAAGAAGGATGTACCTTTTGTTTGGGGTACCGCACAGGAAGAAGCCTTCACGGTATTGAAAGATAAGTTGACACATGCTCCTTTACTCCAACTTCCTAATTTCAATAAGACTTTTGAGCTTGAATGTGATGCTAGTGGAATTGGATTAGGAAGGTGTGTTATTACAAGATGGAAAACCTGTTGCATACTTTTCTGAAAAATTGAGTGGGCCTAGTCTGAACTATTCTACTTATGATAAAGAATTATATGCTCTTGTTCGGACCTTAGAAACATGGCAACATTATTTATGGCCCAAGGAATTTGTTATACATTCTGATCATGAATCTTTGAAACATATTAAAAGTCAAGCAAAACTGAACCGTCGACATGCTAAATGGGTTGAATTCATTGAGACTTTCCCTTATGTGATTAAACACAAGAAGGGTAAAGAAAATGTTATTGCTGATGCCTTGTCTCGTCGTTATACTATGCTTTCACAACTTGACTTTAAAATATTTGGTTTGGAGACCATCAAAGATCAATGTGTTAATGATGCTGAATTTAAAGATGTATTGCAGAATTGTAAGGAAGGGAGAACTTGGAACAAGTTCGTTCTTAACGATGGATTTGTGTTTCGTGCTAACAAGCTATGCATTCCAGCTAGCTCCGTTCGTCTTTTGTTGTTGCAGGAGGCGCATGGAGGAGGATTAATGGGACACTTTGGCGTCAAGAAGACGGAGGATATACTTGCTACACATTTATTTTGGCCAAAGATGAGACGGGATGTTGAGCGTTTTGTTGCTCGCTGCACTACATGTCAAAGAGCTAAGTCACGACTCAATCCTCATGGTTTATATATGCCTTTGCCTGTACCTAGTGTTCCTTGGGAGGATATATCTATGGACTTTGTTTTAGGTTTACCTAGAACAAAGAAGGTGAGGGATAGCATATTTGTTGTCGTGGATAGGTTCTCGAAAATGGCACACTTTATACCATGTCATAAAAGCGATGATGCTGTTAATGTTGCTGATTTGTTCTTTCGTGAAATTATTCGCTTACATGGTGTGCCAAATACTATTGTTTCAGATCGTGATACTAAATTTCTTAGCCACTTTTGGAGATGTTTATGGGCTAAGTTGGGGACTAAGCTGCTTTTTAGTACTACTTGTCACCCCCAAACTGATGGACAAACTGAAGTAGTCAATAGAACATTGTCTACTATGCTTAGGGCTGTTTTGAAGAATAACAAGAAAATGTGGGAAGAATGCTTGCCTCATATTGAATTTGCTTATAATCGTTCATTGCATTCTACTACTAAGATGTGCCCTTTTGAAATTGTGTATGGTTTCCTACCTCGTGCACCTATTGATTTGCTGCCTCTTCCATCTTCGGAGAAGGTTAATTTTGATGCTAAAGAACGTTCTGAATTGATTTTAAAAATGCATGAGTTAACTAAGGAAAACATTGAGCGTATGAATGCTAAATATAAACTTGCTGGAGATAAGGGTAGAAAACATGTTGTGTTTGCACCTAAAGATCTTGTTTGGTTACATTTGCGTAAAGATAGATTTCCTAATCTGCGCAAATCAAAGCTAATGCCACGTGCTGATGGTCCTTTTAAGGTTTTAGAGAAAATAAATGATAATGCATATAAACTTGAGCTACCTGCAGATTTTGGGGTTAGTCCCACTTTTAACATTGCAGATTTAAAGCCTTATTTGGGTGAGGAAGATGAGCTTTCGTCGAGGACGACTTCAATTCAAGAAGGGGAGGATGATGAGGACATCAATACCATTGTTACACCCACAGCCCCTACTGTTACATATACTGGACCAATTACTAGAGCTCGCGCACGCCAATTAAATTACCAGGTACTTTCGTTTCTTGGTAATGATTCTAATGTTCATGAGATTATGATGCTGCCTAAATTGGATACATTTGTTTTGCTTTCAAATGAAGGGCCTAGCTTGGAGAAGGATGAACATTGGAGCAAGAACACGCATGGAGTTGATGGCATGCGCAAGGGGATCAAGAACGGAGTTACAAGTGATGATTTCAGGACTTTGAAGCCGCCATAAGGAGTGCATGAAGCCATGGACGAAATATACAAGATGCCACTTCATAATATTCGTCCATAGGCTATTCTAGGTGCTGCGTCACCTTATTAATGGGCCAGGCCCATGTAATTTCGAAATACTTAAGTGTAGGCTATTTTTAGAGTCCGTATGTGTGGGGAAACAAGAGTTAGGGTTGGTTTCGAACCCCACCCTCAAGGGCCACGAAATTCCCCTCTCTTCCTCCATATATACAGCCCTTAGGGCGTCGTTTAGAATTTGGGTTTAGAAAGGCGTTTAGAAGAGGCGAATTGGGCACTTTCCTGACATGGTAGTTTTTAGTCAAAGATTAGACAAAAAGTGGTAGTTTTCGGCACAAATTTGTAAAGTGGTAGTTTGTAGGCACGGTTCCATGAAATGTGGTAGTTTTTTGTTAAATACTCCAGATTATGGCAAAGCACCAAAACAAGGAATTACCAAACCATATTGAAAGATCCGCTTTAGTGCTTCATCGAGATGCTGCTCATCACCATATCTATAACGTGTAACATCACTCCTGACCTAGAGGTAGGAGCAAGATTAACATGTGGCATGGTAGATGTTTGCATTGACTTAAAGGAAGTATTGAAAATTAAGCAATTAATCAGTGATACTTTACAAAACAAACATTTTTCCACAAACACCAGAACTAGAACCGACGCACTTGCATTGGTTAAATGCTTGGCATGTCTAGTCTGTAGGTAGAAAAGAACTGCAGAGACTTAAAGGAAGATTAACATGTGGCATGGTAGATGTTTGCATTGACTTAAAGGAAGTATTGAAAATTAAGCAATTAATCAGTGATACTTTGCAAAACAAACATTTTTCCACAAACACCAGAACTAGAACCGACGCACTTGCATTGGTTAAATGCTTGGCATGTCTAGTCTGTAGGTAGAAAAGAACTGCAGAGACTTAAAGGAAGATTAACATGTGGCATGGTAGATGTTTGCATTGACTTAAAGGAAGTATTGAAAATTAAGCAATTAATCAGTGATACTTTGCAAAACAAACATTTTTCCACAAACACCAGAACTAGAACCGACGCACTTGCATTGGTTAAATGCTTGGCATGTCTAGTCTGTAGGTAGAAAAGAACTGCAGAGATATTTGGTTTAAGAATAGTAATGCAGACGCAATTGTAATGAGGTCACACCGGCACCATAAACGGAATGGGCAAAGTTTTAAACATGTTTGGTTAGCTCACAATAATCAATTACAATGCATGGTCTCTGTCCAATTGTAGAGTCCGGCGTCATCACTGGCACATCCACCAACAGCGTCAAGGGATGGTTCCCACACCTCGTGTTCCGATTTGCTTCCGCGGTGGGTTGGACGACCCGGAGACGATGGCATGGTGGTGTACATGGCGGAGGACACACCGATCGGCCTGCCTCTGTTCGTTCTTGCTGTTGCTGGAGTTGCAGCAGCGGCTCGGGCCACCTCAATGAGAATGCGACACGGGAGTTCGTCTGCCGGTGGGTGGATGACAACCAGATCCTGTACAGCGAGCGCATGGTCGACGCCCTGATGAATGGGGGCTGTGATTGAGCATGGCATTAAACCTGTTGGTGATCGGCCAGCAAGCGGAGAGCGTAAGTCGCTGCTGATGAGGACATCAATACCATTGTTACACCCACAGCCCCTACTGTTACATATACTGGACCAATTACTAGAGCTCGCGCACGCCAATTAAATTACCAGGTACTTTCGTTTCTTGGTAATGATTCTAATGTTCATGAGATTATGATGCTGCCTAAATTGGATACATTTGTTTTGCTTTCAAATGAAAGGCCTAGCTTGGAGAAGGATGAACATTGGAGCAAGAACACGCATGGAGTTGATGGCATGCGCAAGGGGATCAAGAACGGAGTTACAAGTGATGATTTCAGGACTTTGAAGCCGCCATAAGGAGTGCATGAAGCCATGGACGAAATATACAAGATGCCACTTCATAATATTCGTCCATAGGCTATTCTAGGTGCTGCGTCACCTTATTAATGGGCCAGGCCCATGTAATTTCGAAATACTTAAGTGTAGGCTATTTTTAGAGTCCGTATGTGTGGGGAAACAAGAGTTAGGGTTGGTTTCGAACCCCACCCTCAAGGGCCACGAAATTCCCCTCTCTTCCTCCATATATACAGCCCTTAGGGCGTCGTTTAGACTTTGGGTTTTGTTTAGATTAAAAGTTCGCCATAGCTGCAACTTCGCGTACTTCGTTTGTGTCCAACGACCAGACCAAGACGTCACAGAACCCCACCTTGATCAATAAAGCTTTCATCTTATATTCGCAATATCCAGATTGCAATCTCAGTTTCTTGCTTGTTCTTCGTTTGCTCGCAGGAAACAGGCCCTCGTGGTCAGGCTGATCGTGCTCCGGCGTGGTCAATAACCCCTTGGAAGTTGGTTTAGCGATTGCTAAGGCGTGACGTCTCGCACGTTCGTAGTCGGATCGTCAAGGTCGACTCCCACAGAAAACGATAGCCACCATCTCATCGAAACATCGGGACACCTTTGCCTCTATCAAGTGGTATCAGATTTCCAGGTTGCTCGGTGAGATTTTTACAGTTTTTCGTAGATTAGATCGAGTCTGTTCTTCATACCTACAATCCACGAAAAAGCCACAAAAAAATTAGGGTTAGTTCATCATATCCGAACCAATCTGAGCCTTTGCATAATCTTTTTAGGGTTTTTGCTTTGTTGAATTTGCGGTTGCATCGTCGTGTCAAGTTGCTGGTCTTAGAGTCTAGTCTTTTAGAGTTTCGAGTTCTGGTCATAAGTTGTCACGCCGCCGCCGCACCATCATCATCGCCCATCTACCACCATTGCTTATCCGTCACCGTTCTGAATCCGTATCCATATACCACCACCAATCTGTATCCATATACCACCACCAATCTGTAACCATATATCCACCACCAATCCGAGTTCTTCTCATATTAGGTTTGTTCTTGAGATCAATCTCAATTCCGATTCGTGTTTCCTTGCCTGCGTAGGTCTCGAAAAAAAAAAAGAGTCTGGAGACCCCCGGGCAGTTTTTAGGCCAAAATTTTCACGGGCAAAAATATTTTTTTCCCTATCCTATTTTTAGGCTTTTCTGAGTCTTTTGAGCCACGTGCCATCATAGTGATTTTTTGTCGCACTTTTTCGTCGTCGCTGCCCTGATTTCCGAAAAAAAAAGTGAAAAAAAAAATTTTCGTGCCCATCCTATCAGTTTGACGAGGAAACAGTTTTGAGACACTCGCCATTATAGTAATTTTTCGCAAAAAAAAAGCGAAAAAAAAGTTCCAGAGTGTGCTTTTCCCTTATTTACGTGCAGCGCCGTGATTTTGTTAGTGTTCTAGGCTCGCGTCTCTAGCACGGTCTAGCCTAGGACCAGCACAGTACCGTCGTTGAGCGTTTATTCAACTTTGCATCTCTGAATTGATTATTGCTGACCCTTTTTGCTACCATACTATAAGCCTTCCCAGCTCCACATACCTCTACGTCGTGCGTTTGATTCTCCCTGGCAATCGCTCTATCCAAGCTTTTGAGAGTTTTGACTACAACGGTTGCCGATCACCGCCTGCTGCTGGGTAAGAACTGGTAAGAATTTGAGATTTGCTTGACGGATTTGTGACACCCGCCACCACCACCTCTTGTTAGTATTCTGTAGGATCATATTCTTGTGTGTTTTCTATTGTTGCTAACCATGGCAGGATCACAAGCCGACGAGACTGACTGGGAGAACATGACGAATCA
Organism: Triticum urartu; assembly: GCF_003073215.2. NCBI lineage: Eukaryota > Viridiplantae > Streptophyta > Magnoliopsida > Poales > Poaceae > Triticum > Triticum urartu. The sequence goes on along the minus strand of NC_053028.1, from coordinate 311,274,314 downwards.
GGAGTTGCATGATAAATTTCAGCAAATGATGAATGGACAGGTGCAGGATGTGCTAAACAGATTTGAAGAGGCCATGGAGAAGATAGATGACATGGAGAAGACGTTCGAAACAAAGCTCGATGACAGGTTTAATGAATTGCTCGCGCGTCTTCCACCACCACCACCGGCTGCACCTAACGCACCTCTACAACAACAACAACGACGACTACCTACACATCGTGAAACAGCCCTCCGCCGAGCGAGCCGTCTCCCTCTTGCACCTGGCCAAACTGTTGGTGCTGCTGTTGCTACTTCTGTGGCTCCTGCTGCTGATGCGGAGGAGGATGATTTTGCGCGATACGAGGATGAGGTTGATCAAAATCAGAACTACGTGCCACCAGCACACCAGCACCACAGCCGTCCACATGCAATATAATGCAATGGTAGGGCTCACCCCATGGTACGAGATCATGACCATCTCCTAAACTGAAATTGAATATTCCACCATTTGAGGGTAGATATGTTCCTATATATATCTTACTTGGGAGTTAGAAACTGAACATCGATTTACATGTTTACAATATCCCGAGGAGAGACGTGTTCCTGCTGCTGTTTGTGCTTTCACTAGTTTTGCATGTGTTTGGTGGTCTGAACATTGTAGATTATATCCCATTCCTGCTACTTGGGCTGCTTTGAAAACTGCTATGCGTACTCGTTGGGTTCCACCATATTATCAACGTAATTACTTCAAAAATTGCAGCGCTTAAGACAAGGAAAAAATTCTGTAGAAGAATATTATCAGGAATTACAAACTGGCATGATTAGATGTGGTATTGTTGAGGAGAATGAAGCTATGCTTGCACGTTTTATGGGTGGTTTAAATAGAGAGATTCAGACGATTCTAGAGTATAAGGAGTATACTAATATCACTCGTTTATTCCATCTTGCTAAAGCTGAACGTGAAGTGCACATCGACAGGCAGTGGCGCGACTAACTTTTTCTGCAGGTCGACCTTCTTCATGGACACCACGTGCATCATCTTACTTCCACACGTTCTCTATCACCGGCGCCTCCGTCGGCGCCACCTCCACCGTGATACAATAAAGCAGGCACCAACACCACATCTGCCAAGAGCACACCTTCTGTGCTGCAAAGAGCTCTTCTTCATCCATGGCATCAACAGGGCAAACACATGAATTATTTGTCACGTTGCAAGGGTGGAGGTCATTATGCGAGAGAATGCCCATCTAAGCGTGTGATGATTGTTACTGAGGATGGTGGGTATGAGTCCGCTAGTGACTATGATGAGGAGACTTTGGCTCTTATTACACGTGACGAACACGGTGGAGACGATTCTGATCATGAGACGCAATACATGGCTCCTGAAGATGCTGACAGGTATGAATGTTTAGTTGCTCAACGTGTTTTGAGTGTGCAGGTTACACAAGCTGAGCAAAATCAGAGGCATAATTTGTTCCATACAAAGGGAGTTGTGAAGGAACGTTCTGTTCGCGTGATCATAGATGGAGGGAGTTGCAACAACTTGGCTAGCATCGAGATGGTGGAGAAGCTATCTCTCACCACAAGACCACATCCACATCCTTACTACATCCAATGGTTCAACAACAGCGGCAAGGTTAAGGTAACACGTACTGTTCGTGTGCATTTTAGTATCTCTACATATGCTGATTATGTTGATTGTGATGTGGTACCTATGCAAGCATGTTCCTTATTACTTGGTAGACCATGGCAATTTGATAAAAATTCTATTCACCATGGTAGAAACAATCAGTATACTCTTGTTCATAAGGATAAAAATATTACTTTGCTTCCTATGACTCCTGATTCCATTTTGAAAGATGATATTAATAGAGCTAATAAAGCAAAAACAGGAGAAAACTAAGAGTGAAAATCAGATTGTGGCAAAAGAATTTGAGCAACAAATGCAGCCTAATAATAATAAACAATCTAGTGTTGCTTCTGAAATTAAATTGAAAAGTGCATGTTTACTTGCCACCAAATCTGATATTGATGATCTAGATTTTAGCAAATCTGTTTGCTATGATTTTGTGTGCAAAGAGGCATTATTTTCATTCGAGGACGTGCCTTCCTCTTTGCCTCCTGTCACTAACATTTTGCAGGAGTTCGCACGATCTTTCCACAAGACGTGCCACCGGGATTACCACCTATTCGAGGGATTGAGCATCAAATTGACTTAATTCCCGGTGCATCATTACCCAACCGTGCACCATACCGTACCAATCCAGAGGAGACGAAGGAGATTATGCGTCAAGTACAAGAACTGCTCGACAAAGGTTATATACGCGAATCCCTTAGTCCTTGTGTTGTTCCTATTATTTTAGTGCCGAAAAAGGATGGTACATCGCGTATGTGCGTTGATTGTAGAGGCATTAATAATATTACTATTCGTTATCGTCATCCTATTCCTAGGCTAGATGATATGCTTGATGAATTGAGTGGCTCTACAATATTCTCCAAAGTTGATTTGCGTAGTGGTTACCATCAAATTCGTATGAAATTGGGAGATGAATGGAAAACAGCATTTAAAACTAAGTTTGGATTATATGAGTGGTTAGTCATGCCTTTTGGGTTAACTAATGCACCTAGTACTTTCATGAGGTTAATGAACGAAGTTTTACGTGCTTTCATTGGACGATTTGTGGTAGTTTACTTTGATGACATATTGATTTATAGCAAATCTTTGGAGGAACATTTGGAACATTTACGTGCTGTTTTTATTGCTCTACGTGATGCACGTTTGTTTGGTAACCTTGGAAAGTGCACCTTTTGCACCGACCGAGTATCTTTTCTTGGCTATGTTGTTACTCCACAGGGAATTGAAGTTGATAAAGCCAAGATTGAAGCTATTGAGAGTTGGCCGCAGCCCAAAACGGTCACACAAGTGAGGAGTTTCCTTGGCCTCGCTGGTTTCTATAGGCGTTTTGTGAGAGATTTCAGCACCATTGCTGCACCTCTCAACGAGCTTACAAGAAGGATGTGCCTTTTTTTGGGGTACCGCACAGGAAGAAGCCTTCACGTATTGAAAGATAAGTTGACACATGCTCCTTTACTCCAACTTCCTAATTTTAATAAGACTTTTGAGCTTGAATGTGATGCTAGTGGAATTGGATTAGATTACAAGATGGCAAACCTGTTGCATTACTTTTCTGAAAAATTGAGTGGGCCTAGTCTGAACTATTCTACTTATGATAAAGAATTAATGCTCTTGTTCGGACCTTAGAAACATGGCAACATTATTTATGGCCCAAGGAATTTGTTATACATTCTGATCATGAATCTTTGAAACACATTAAAAGTCAAGCAAAACTGAACCATAGACATGCTAAATGGGTTGAATTCATTGAGACTTTCCCTTATGTCATTAAACACAAGAAGGGTAAAGAAAATGTTATTGCTGAATTCTCGTCGTTATACTATGCTTTCACAACTTGACTTTAAAATATTTTGGAGACCATCAAAGATCAATATTGCATGATGCCACTTTACAGATGTATTACAGAATTCTAAGAGGGAGATACTTGAAACAAGTTCGTTCTACGGACATTTTTGTTTCGTACTAACAAGTATGCATTCACTAGCTCTCGTCTTTGTGGTTGAGAAGGCATGGAGATAGAACTTGGCGTCAAGAAGACGGAGATTACTGACACATTTTTGCCAAATGACGGAATGGTGTAGCTTGTGCTCGCTGACAATGTCAAGACTAAGCACGACTCAATCCTCATGGTTATGTCTTTTGCCTGTACTCTAGTGTCGGTTATAACCTAGACTTGTAGTTAACCTATACCAAAAAGGAGGGATAGTTCATATGTTTCTGTAGTTTCTCGAAAAATGCACAGTTACCATGTTTCTAAAGCATTATGTAAGTGCACTTTCGTAAATTATCTCGCTTACATGGTTGCCATACTTGTTCAGATGCGTTCATACAATATTTCTAGCCACTTTTGGCAGATGTTTATGGGCCTAAGTTGGGGACTAAGCTTTTTAGTACTATATGTCACCCCAAACTGATGGACAAACTGAAGTAGTCAATAGAACATTGTCTACTATGCTTAGGGCTGTTTTGAAGAATAACAAGAAAATGTGGGAAGAATGCTTGCCTCATATTGAATTTGCTTATAATCGTTCATTGCATTCTACTACTAAGATGTGCCCTTTTGAAATTGTGTATGGTTTCCTACCTCGTGCACCTATTGATTTGTTGCCTCTTCCATCTTCGGAGAAGGTTAATTTTGATGCTAAAGAACGTTCTGAATTGATTTTAAAAATGCATGAGTTAACTAAGGAAAACATTGAGCGTATGAATGCTAAATATAAACTTGCTGGAGATAAGGGTAGAAAACATGTTGTGTTTGCACCTGGAGATCTTGTTTGGTTACATTTGCGTAAGGATAGATTTCCTAATTTGCGCAAATCAAAGCTAATGCCACGTGCTGATGGTCCTTTTAAGGTGTTAGAGAAAATAAATGATAATGCATATAAACTTGAGCTGCCTGCAGATTTTGGGGTTAGTCCCACTTTTAACATTGCAGATTTGAAGCCTTATTTGGGTGAGGAAGATGAGCTTCCGTCGAGGACGACTTCATTTCAAGAAGGGGAGGATGATGAGGACATCAATACCATTGTTACACCCACAGCCCCTACTGTTACATATACTGGACCAATTACTAGAGCTCGCGCACGCCAATTAAATTACCAGGTACTTTCGTTTCTTGGTAATGATCTAATGTTCATGAGATTATGATGCTGCCTAAATTGGATACATTTGTTTTGCTTTCAAATGAAGGGCCTAGCTTGGAGAAGGATGAACATTGGAGCAAGAACACGCATGGAGTTGATGGCATGCGCAAGGGGATCAAGAACGGAGTTACAAGTGATGATTTCAGGACTTTGAAGCCGCATAAGGAGTGCATGAAGCCATGGACGAAATTATACAAGATGCCACTTCATAATATTCGTCCATAGGCTATTCTAGGTGCTGCGTCACCTTATTAATGGGCCAGGCCCATGTAATTTCGAAATACTTAAGTATAGGCTATTTTTAGAGTCCGTATGTGTGGGGAAACAAGAGTTAGGGTTGGTTTCGGACCCCACCCTCAAGGGCCACGAAATTCCCCTCTCTTCCTCCATATATACAGCCCTTAGGGCATCGTTTAGACTTGGGTTTTGTTTAGATTAAAAGTTCGCCATAGCTGCAACTTCGCGTACTTCGTTTGTGTCCAACGACCAGACCAAGACGTCACAGAACCCCACCTTGATCAATAAAGCTTTCATCTTATATTCACAATATCCAGATTGCAATCTCAGTTTCTTGCTTGTTCTTCGTTTGCTCGCAGGAAACAGGCCCTCGTGGTCAGGTTGATCGTGCTCCGGCGTGGTCAATAACCCCTCAGAAGTTGGTTTAGCGATTGCTAAGGCGCGACGTCTCGCACGTTCGTAGTCGGATCGTCAAGGTCGACTCCCACAGAAAATGATAGCCACCATCTCATCGAAACATCGGGACACCTTTGCCTCTATCACCCCATAAGAGAGGTTGCCAAGGATAAACAACTAGATTGTCGGATCCCACACATACCAAGCATTTCAATCATACACACAATATGCTCGATATGTTTAAATACAACATGGCATCACAACATAACTCTACGACTCAAGTATTTATTCATTAGGCTCCGAGGAGCGAGATATTACAAACATGGGTCTCATGACCCAACAATCATAGCATACAAATCAAAGCACATGCGGAAGCTTAACATGTCTGAGTACAGACATTGACAAATGAAAAAGGCTGAGAAGCCTGACTATCTACCCGATCCTGCCGAGGGCACAAGATCGTAGCTGAGGTATCAAGCTAAACGTCGAAGTCCACACAGAACTACTAGCGAGACTGAAGTCTCTCTACAAAAACATAAATTAAGCAAACGTGAGTACAAATGTACCCAGCAAGACTTACATCAGAACTAGCTACATATGCATCAGTATCAAGAAAGGGGTAGTGGAGTTTAACTGCAGCAAGCCGGCTTTGACTCGGTGGCTATCCTGAACTACGACTACAAGCAACTCTTTTGAGGTGGCGCACACGAGTCCACATATTCACCATATCAATACACCACTATGGACCCGTTCCCGTCTCCCTACGAGAAGGCCATCCATAGCACTCACGCTTATCTTGCAAGTTTTAGAATATCCACTTTCACTTGTCTATGAACTATGCAAGGGGTCCAAGTTTCCAAATCCGAGGAATCCGGCTATTCGAATAGATAATGATAACCCTGCAGGGGTGTACTTCTTCACACACGCTCCCACCACTTACCGCCGTTTACACGACATGTACTCGGCAACCTTCAAGTGGAAGCCCAACGAGGGTGTCGGCCACGACCTACCTAAACACTTAAGTCTCCAGTCCATGTTTATCGCCTATCCAGGTTCCATCCGCAGGGAGTCCGGCCGAGGTTTCCACATACGACCCCGAACGATGTGAACAGGGTTCCCGAGACACCAAACGGGCGCCCGCTACACCGTGCCACGGTGTATCTACCGCATCATAGCCCACCCCTAGGGTCAGCGCTACGCACGACCGCCAACACATAACCTACAAACACCAGAAACTAGTTGCAACTCCTGGACAGAGTACTAGGGTGATTAAGAAGCCGAGAGGGTCAATTAAGGATCCCAATGAGTGGTAGTAGCTGTTCATGGATCACAGACACAGAACTCAGTTCCTAAGAATGGTTTCAATGAGACAACCCACCATGTACTCCTACATGGCCTCTCACCGCTACCTTTACCAAATCGTGTTCACACACTTAGCTCACACACAGTAGGACATGTTCACAACTTTCCAATTCATCCCCGATGAATCAGACCTGACACAACTCTAAGCAATAGCAGGCATGACAAACAAGCATGAATGAGTAGGCACGTCAGGGCTCAAACAACTCCTACTCATGCTAGTGGGTTTCATCTATTTACTGTGGCAATGACAGGTTATGCAGAGGATAAGGGGTTCAACTACCGCAGCAAGTAACAGATGAATCGTTGTTGTCCTAATGCAGTAAAAGAGAGCAGGAGCGAGAGAGTGGGATTGTATCGGAATGAACAAGGGAATTTTGCTTGCCTGGCACTTCTGAAGATAGTATAACTCTTCATCGGTGTCATTGATCACATCGTCGAAACATACGTCTACCGAGGGGGGAACAATCACCGGCAAACACAGAAAGAATACAATCAATGCAATGCACATTATGATGCATGATCATGACATGTCAATATGTTGTGATTTGAGCTAATGCAACTAAAACCAGATTAAATGAAGTTGGTTTGAACCAAAGACTCAAATTCAACTCCATATGTGATTATTTAAATGCCACTTATTTGATTTGACCTGATCAGTAGGCATAAGTTGTTCAAACATGCATGATAACGTAATAATCTGATTCTTCGGATTTTTCTGATAATTTTTCATATATAAATTATTTCATTTGGAGTTACGGTTTAATTTCTATGAATTTTAGAAGTTTTGGGCATTTTCTGGAATTTCTTGATTATTTTTAAAACCATAAAATCATTAATTGCGTCAGCACTGCGTCACTGTGACGCCAGCAGGTCAACGGGGGGTGGTCCAGGTCAAACCTGACCTATGGGTCCCGTGTGTCAGTGTCATCACTAACTTAATAGAGTTAGTTAGTGTTAGATTAAGCACTAATCTAAGTTAATTAGCACTAAACTAAACCTAACTAAAAATTAACAGGGCGGGCCCACGCGTCAGTGACCCTGGGGGGTCAAACAGGGGTCAAACACGGGTCAACTTGCTGGAGTTGACCCGCGGCTCATCGCCGGCGGAGCCAGAGACGGCGGAGGGCGTCGGGTTCACTCTCCCGGTGACCAAAGGAGCGGCGGAGGGGCTCTACGAGACGCCCAGGCTCGCGCGCATCCATTGTGGCCAGCGGCAGCAACTAGGGTGCAGTACAGCGACGGCGGCGATGGCAAGTGCAGCGGCTGGAGCTACGGCTGCTCGGCGCGAGGGCTGCTGCGCGTTAGCAAGTGAGTTGAGGAGCGCGGTGGGATCTCGGGCGCTCTAGGAGGACTCGAGGTGCATGGGTTCTAGCGCAAGGACACGGCAAGGCCATTCCCGACGTCCATGGCGGGCTGCGGCGCTCGGGTTGGCAGGGACGATGGCTACGACATGAAATCGAGCGAAAGGACGGAGGGGAAACGAAGAGGAGCTCACGGCGAGTCTGCAGGGGTGGTCAGTGGGCTCGGGGAAGGGTTGGTGACGGCGTGCGGTCGTCGGCGATCTCAGCGGCCGAGAGGTTGAAGACGATGCCATGGTCGTGGTGCGGTGCATCTGGCGTCCTGCGGGTCGTCCAGGAGGCGTAGGCGATGGTGGCGGAGCTTCCACGTAACACGGGAAGGCGAGAAGGGGTCAGGAAGCATGGTGGTTCACGGCGGCGCTTCCATGGCCGCGCCGGCCGTCACAGGAGAGAGCGAGGTTGAGGAGGGGAGAGTGCTTGAGGGGGAGAGAGGAGAGGTGCAGGCGGTCGAGGGGGAGTGCGTGGCGCTCGGGGACGACTCCAGCAGCGGCAAGCAGGCAGGAGGTGGCCGTGCGCATGCCGGCGTGCGGTGGCCACGCGCCTCGGTCCTTCTGGCAGAGGAAGGAGAAGACACGGGAGCCCCTGGTGGGCTGGGCCGCCAGCTAGGTCACCAGGTGGGCTGGAAGGCCAGGTAAGTTGGCCCAGGTAGTTCTCTCTCCCTCTCTGATTCCATTTTGTTTTTCTTTTCCTATTTTCTTTCCTTTGTTCTGATTTAGTTTAGCCACTAAATCCTTTTAATAAATTTTGTAGGTTATTATATGGCTTGCTAAAATATATACAAAGCCACTCACAAACTTCCCGAATTATTGGAGTTATATTTAATATATATATTAAATATAAATCCAAAGCAAATAATTATTGGGTTAATTCAAATGGCCAAAATAAATGTTTCTGAGCTCCTAAAAATATTGGTTGGAATTTTCACTCTGGCCAATATTATTAGAGAAAAACAGGAACATTTTCTTGGGCCAAATTGAAGCAATTTTTATCTTGATCATTTTCAAAATGATTCTGAGGTTTTCACAAGTCCCCATTTCAAATTCATTGAATTTTAAACATGATGCACACATGACTAGCTAGCCCAGAGCAAACCAGAACTAGGGATGTGACAACTCACCCCCACTAAACAAGAATCTCGTCCCGAGATTCAAGAGGTGAGGTAAGACAGAGGGGATACAGGCTAACATGATCTTCATGATCCATTGCTTCAGATCGGTCTTGGCATCCTTCCTTTCGAGATCTTCATCCAACACGATGACAACGGACAGAAACTCTACGGGAATCGATCTTCTCGAAGATCGGGCAACTCAAGATCAACTCTTGGGGTGAGATATAAAACATCTCTGGAGCTGAGAGGCAAAACATGCATCAAGAGGGACGGAAGAAACAATTTGACAAGGTTTCAAAGTAGCAAGGAATTTTTTTGCCATGATTCCATAACGGGGCATCTCAGGGAAGGTGACTCGTAGAGCTATTCCCTTAAGTGGCAAAAAGAATTACTTTTGATGCAAAGATCATTGAAACTCTTTATACCAGCCTAAGGCAATCACAATCGATCTTTTGAAGGAGTTCGAGAGAATGACATACTCGGACTAGAATGGATGATGTGGACTACCTTGTTGAAGACAACACAATGGTTGATTTTTTGCTTATCATCTGGAATGGATGGGACCCATGGTAGGACCACTTCTGAAGATGATCTTGAACAACAATTGCTGAGAAGGGCAGTCCATGGGAGATTGACACAATGGCGGTGCAAGCTGGGAACAAAATGCAAATGTTGGGATTTTTTCAACCATCATATCTGCCTGAGATTCAGATCTGGTTGGTAACAGGATACTTCAGACATTGGCATGTCTGAAAAGAAAGTTTGCAACGCAAATCGACGAGATGATATTGCGAGAATCTTGGGAGATGAACTACGGTAGCAAGCTCCAAAACATGAGCTGGTTCTGCTACAAACCTGTGAACACGTCGTCCCAGACAAGCATGATCACATGGTAGTCTTACAACAAAATACTACCGAGTTCTGGTAGGGAACCATCATTAATGATATCGAAGTCTCCGCGCGGAAGTCTAAAGTAATAACCTTAGAACAGACTCCTTTATCTTGAACAAATCAATCAGTGGCTTGGTGTGCTAGGAATTACGTATGGAATGGAGGGGGCCAAACCTATCAAACCATAGAATACTTCGCGCATACATGACTGACTTGGGATGATTCCATAGGAAGCAAAACAAACTTTCTCAAAGTCACGACGGCAACTTACACCTAATGCACGTGAACTTGGGGAAGGTCACTTCTTCCATCCAAGCATATGCTTCATGAACGGAACACGAAGGCATTGCTTACAAAGTTTTCAACACTAGGTTGATGTTCAACATGAATCATGGGGGAGACAAAATGCTGCTGATGGGCTCAACAACAACTCATCAGAATTCTCCATATCACTGGACTTCCACCATCATGTGAACACGGTGATAGCATTGGTCAGACCAAAAGATGTAATGGTGTATGCTCGAGGGATCAACCACGAGTAAGACAACATTACGAATATCGTTGGTTTTAACTTGATTTGACGATAGCCCATACTCAAATCAAGGTTTGGACAAGACAATAGGTTCAACAACTGATCACGGGGATCAGTCGATGAAGATATCATCTATCTTCAACACACACACACACACACACACACAAGGATATCCATTAGCATGAACTAAGGCAGACAAGCTTCCATCTTCCAACTCTCCAAGTTGTTGTTTAGCTTAACCAACTAGCTCGGGGGTATCCAACACAGATTCTTGGAGAATGGATGGTTTAGAGAAAAACCAACATGATCACGAACTCAACATAGCGATCAGGGAACAACCTGGTAATACTTCCGAGAAGATATTCGGAAAATCACAAACCACCGATATGTCACTAAACTCAAGAACAATCTTGCTTTTCAGGGCAAGACGATATGATCAAATAAGCAAGGATTGACACTATCCTAACTCATTGATCGAAAAGTGCACCGGAAATAAGGACTAGGTAGCACGATCAAT